>NC_141824.1:8400330-8520330 GCF_982586985.1 Callionymus lyra
CCCTATTTTTCAAACCGACCTCCAGCTCTTATCACATCCAGACCATATTCTTAAGTGATTATTCCTGAAGACCATTTTCTCTGACAAACGCCGAGCTTTGGTCGAAGGAACGACGATCGCTGCAAATGAGTTTCTGTTGATATTCATTGTGTTTCCATGACGATCAGTGATTGAACTTCTTTCCATATTCAACGTCTTTGTTTCAAAACAGATCGAGACAAAAACCTGTTTCATCTACTTTTAAATGGTTCAATAAATAGATCTATAGGTTCAATAGAAACGTTCTTGCACCACAGACTGGTTTAATGTCGGCTCTAATGTCTGACCTTCATATAGAAACAGAAAACATAGAGTAACATCAAACGTTAAGGGCATGAAAAATATACATCACTACACTTTATACATAACATCACTATTATCAGTGAGCAGAGAAGCAGATGCAGTGAACGAATGCTCCTCCCATGATGCAACACTAACAGACTCAGGGAGTCATTCATTCCTATATTCAGTCATTAATGACTGAATATAGGAATGACTAGTTTTTTACATGTTAACTTTTGTTTTTGCTTCATTTTTTATACAGCTTGAATGTATTTAGTTTAAGAAAATTACTTTTATTCTTTTTTAAATGAGGGCCAGGTTTGACATCAACACTAAGTATAATACTCTATAAAAAATAATGAAACATACAAATAATTCCTGTTTATTTTGACAATGATTCTCATTTCAAATGTAGCAGCAGGTCTTTGAGAAGATTAATCTCAACATGTGTTGGATTTTTCTATATTCATAAGAAAATAATGTGAAAAAAATCATATTTTTGTCAAGATAACAATAAAATCACCTTTTCTCAAAGTGTATCTTTAAACTTTATTTTAATATGAATTGAAAAATTAAATCTGACAATGAAACTCTAGTTTAAAAACACATGTTCTACGTTTATTATAAAACTAGGTAAAGCTGGAATAAACCCACTTCCTGAGCATGATTTTAAAGTAGAATTTGATACTAACTGCATACATTGATTTATACAGTCATCACTGAACGATGCATAGATTTCACACTTGAGTTCCACAGATTTATGGTGAAGGTTTGTCTCGATTCACTGCTCGGTTTGAAATCATCGATTTCCCTGGAAAATCCAATTCTTCACAGTTTCCAAATATAAATGTCCAGATGTTCTGCCCAGATGTTGTTGCCTTTTATCAGCTTCAACCTCCTGCAGCTGGAATCACAGTCACAACACATTGACTATCAATGATCAGGTATTGTTGAGTTTTTCTCAGTCAGTCGAATAAAAACACTGGTTAGAATGAAATGTAGAGAAGAAGCAACATCTTAACGGTGACTTTTAGTAAACAGAACATCTTTAACCTTGTGACTCAAATCAATGTTTCAAAGTTAATTCATTCATTTTACTATTTAATATCAGTTTTTAATTCTGTGGTGTCAGCATTATTTTTAATTGTTATATTTCTTTAGACGCGTGAACTTTTGTCAATGATGTGTTTGATCCTCAATGAAGGAGAAGTCGAGGCTCATGTCGACGTCTTGTCGACTCGAGGCGACAAAGAAATGGTCACAAAGCAAAGCAGCTCATATTCAAAGAACGTCTCAAGATCCAGAGATTTACATTCAGAGCAAGAGATCAGAAGTGTCTCCTCAGAAAGAACCTGCTGTCGCTGAACATCAACCACTGCAGGCTTTTTGGACCAACATGGTGTCAAAAGACAAAAATGTAATTAAAAAAAGCAGGTAAAGACCATGTAATTACCAAAATAATGTTTTTAAAAAATAATAGTTTATTCACTCAACATGTAAAATGACCAACAAAGACTAAACAGGAAGAAACGATAAAGACTTTGTAAAGATCACGTCGATACAATAATCCTGCAGGAGATCCTGTTGGAAAGAAAGACTTTGATAAATGAACCAATTCTAGATTCTTTCACAGAGAGGTTTAAACAAGTGATTAAGAGTTGAATCACCTGCAGCAGTTCTGCACTGATTTACCAACATATGGATCGTTTCGTTTTATTAGATTAAATCTGCTTCATATTCAACACTAACACATTCTTAAGCTTAAGGTTTAAAGATAAGTCTGAAGGTTAAATGATTTACTGCTAAATTTACCTCAAATAAAAGCCAAAGTTAAACTTTCTTTCTTGATCAAAATGTAGATTTAAGTCAGTAATTACATGAAAGACAAACATGTTTTGACTCTGCTATGAAACAATGTCATGTCAGTTTGTCATGTTCACAACATTGGTTAGTTTAAGAAACATTTTTATGCAGGACTTGACATGGTTTGGAAACTTTCGTCCACTGATAAAAAATATTTAATTAAGTATAAAGTCCATAAATACTAACTCACCTGAAAATCAAACATACACTATAAACTTCTACAAAAGACCAACATGAGACGTGACTTTATGAAAACAGAGAATACAATCAAAACTACGATTGTAAAAACTAACATTAAAATATAGTTTTGTGGGTAAAAAGTAACTTTAAAGGATATTATTGTTGATGAGGTGCAGTCGTTATAGAAGTGACTGATGATTCCTTTAAAACCTTCCTTTGTCATGTCCTGTCATTGATGTTCTGGTTTTATTGTGAAGTCCTGATCCGTGTGTTTCAGTCTCGTCAACTTCCTCTTGTGCTCCTGATTGATTTGTGTCACCTGTGTCTTCGTCTCACCTGCTGCTGTGATCCTGGATTGTTGTCTTTAAAACCTTTGTCCGTCATGACGTCTCAGAATCTCTGGTGTATCATTGAACTATTGTAGTTCTTGTCAAGTATTCAGTTCAGTTGCTCAATGTTTTGTGTTTTTTCATTAGTGAATTGTTCTTTTTTCCCACTGTTTCCTGTTTTTATTTTGAGTTTCCAGCTCCGAGTCCTGAAGGTCCAGATGGATCCAGAGCCAAAGAAAATACCTGCATATGTTCTGTTATTTAAAGTATATGTCCTCAAATTAAAATTTGAAAATATATATAAAAATGTTGATTATAAATGTTTTTCCAAGTTGATATGTGAGAGAATAAGTTTGATTTCAGATCAAATCTTGAATCTTTATTTTCAGCATCAAATGAAAGTGAAGACGACATTTCTTTTTCAGTGAAACACTGGAGAACATTTAAAGATATTTAATTGCCGACTATGTTTTAAGTTTTAAGTAACATTCAGTTACTAAAGCCACATATTAAAAGATCAGTTGTTGTTTTTAATTCAACACTTTGGTGAAGTTGCTTCTCTCAACTTTCTTCTTCTTGGTGTGTGTTTGTGGATCCGTCGACGACATGGTTTTTGTCGTTCATACATTATTCATTGCAATCTGCTGAGAGCCTCCAGAATATCAAATAAAATAGAAATTAAAGTAGAATGTTGGGCTGAAGCTGAGCTATGGAGCCTCCTACACGTTCATCTGTGTTCACGTGAATTTATAAATGTGTCGTGTATTTAACCTTCAGTGGAAAAGTCAATAAAATGAGTATATTTGTCGTTAAATCCTAATTCAACAGAATAATATTCAACATAAAATTCAAGTTCATCGACTCGACTGCTTGAGTTGATGATAAATCTGGTGTAAAAATGAACTGAACAAGCGAGTCATGTTTGAAACACACGAGTGTCTCGTCTCAGGAAGTCATTGAGTTTCTACTGTCGACGTGTTCGTGACGAAGAAAAAGAAAAAAGGTTTTGACACTAATGAGTAAAAAGGAGCAGCTTTGAAAGTGTGAACACAAAAGTGTGTCACGAGTGGAGAAAACACACAAGCAGAGACACACAAAGATGTTTCCACACGAGACACACTCGAGGTCACACTGTCCTCGTCCACACGCACACACACCTGAGGCGACACTGAAAAGACAGCATTGACCTTGATTTAAAAACATGTTTTATCATCGTTTATCTTTTCATTCGCACTGACTCACCAGACGTGACTCTTGACGACAAACAAAATAACGTTCAAATAAAATGTTCTGATCAAGACGCTTCATGAAGCTTCATCGATCCACCAGAGCTGCTGACAACAAACGATTCAGTGAATAAACAGCTGAGAACGATGTGCACGTCAAACTCCCTGAAAACAAGTCATTGGCTGCACGTGCACGTGACGCTGAGGTCGTGCACGTGACGCTGAGGTCGTGGAGAAGCTCAAGTGAACGCCGGTCGACAGGCTTGATTGACAGCTGGTTTGACGAGCAAATGAAAGTGAGACGTGGGGATGACAGTTGAGACGACAACATGCTCCAGAGACTGTAGAGACCATCAATCCACTGAGTTACACTTCAGCTCTGAACCATCTAATGATTCTGCTGCAGCACAACTGTCAGTCATGAGGGAACGTCGCTCTGACTTTCATCCACTTGTATGGATGATAACTGGCAGGAAATATTGAATTAAATACACAAATCAATGGTAAACGTGTGAAGAATTTTTATCTACTTAAATAATTCAACTTTTTTCTGCTGCAACGGATGATTTTCTGCTGTTTACATCATCATCTGATATTTTGAATTCATGAATTAAATTAATTCTTATCATCATCGATAGAATACAACAGAAGATAAAACAGTAAATAACATAGACTGAGATATTAAAATATATATAAACTACAACCTCAAATTAACAATAATTACATTTTTATTCTCCACTGTTATGCAAGCAGTGTGTGTGTGTTATATTTTAAGGTGTGTATTCAACAATATTCTTCTGTTTATTATCTTAATGGTTTTACAGGTGATGGAGTCATAGATGTTTATAAAGATGTTCAATGTCTTAAAAAATGTTGCAACTATTTAAAATAATTTACAATAATATTAACAAATAATCTGCCTCTTGTTTTCCAGTTTAAAGTCTCACATCAACACTCGTGTGGATCTTCATCCATCAGCTCAGTTCAGTTGATGAATTTCTCTCGACACTGTTCTCGTGCAAAACACTGTGAGAAGAAAGAAAAATCTCTGAGACAAACGTTCACTGAACGATAACAACAGGTTCATCAACGTCACACACGTCGACTCAACAATATGTCAAGAGTGTCGCCAACAACAGCTCAACACACTCACAGGGATGAACACGACAGGATTTCTCTGAGGTTTAATGAGACGATGATCCTTCAATGGATCCTGGAGATGAAGTTCCAAACATGACCACAGGAGGCAGTGTCTTATTATTCACGTCTCAAACTCCATCATGACTGGACGTCACCAGAGAAGAAAAGCTTCAGTGACAGGACTATTATCTGGACGCACACAGAGTTCAAGTGTTTAACGCTGGACTGTCCATCAACACTAACTATGAACAAAGACATGACGAGGACACGCTCGTACACGTTTGGATGAAACAGCAGTGAAGAGATGGAGGTCGTCTTTAAAACAGTGTCTTCACTGATACAAACCAAAACATCCTTTTTAATGACCATGAAAACCTTTTTTTTTAAATACTATATTAATAAACTTTATTTACACGCTGATCAATCACAGAAATACAAAATATCCCCAAAGAGGCGTCCTTTTTTCATCAGTAAAAACATAGTTTTCATCATTTTATCATATCAAACATGTTTTGACTCTGCTATGAAACAATGTCATGTCAGTTTGTCATGTTCACAACATTGGTTAGTTTAAGAAACATTTTTATGCAGGACTTGACATGGTTTGGAAACTTTCGTCCACTGATAAAAAATATTTAATTAAGTATAAAGTCCATAAATACTAACTCACCTGAAAATCAAACATACACTATAAACTTCTACAAAAGACCAACATGAGACGTGACTTTATGAAAACAGAGAATACAATCAAAACTACGATTGTAAAAACTAACATTAAAATATAGTTTTGTGGGTAAAAAGTAACTTTAAAGGATATTATTGTTGATGAGGTGCAGTCGTTATAGAAGTGACTGATGATTCCTTTAAAACCTTCCTTTGTCATGTCCTGTCATTGATGTTCTGGTTTTATTGTGAAGTCCTGATCCGTGTGTTTCAGTCTCGTCAACTTCCTCTTGTGCTCCTGATTGATTTGTGTCACCTGTGTCTTCGTCTCACCTGCTGCTGTGATCCTGGATTGTTGTCTTTAAAACCTTTGTCCGTCATGACGTCTCAGAATCTCTGGTGTATCATTGAACTATTGTAGTTCTTGTCAAGTATTCAGTTCAGTTGCTCAATGTTTTGTGTTTTTTCATTAGTGAATTGTTCTTTTTTCCCACTGTTTCCTGTTTTTATTTTGAGTTTCCAGCTCCGAGTCCTGAAGGTCCAGATGGATCCAGAGCCAAAGAAAATACCTGCATATGTTCTGTTATTTAAAGTATATGTCCTCAAATTAAAATTTGAAAATATATATAAAAATGTTGATTATAAATGTTTTTCCAAGTTGATATGTGAGAGAATAAGTTTGATTTCAGATCAAATCTTGAATCTTTATTTTCAGCATCAAATGAAAGTGAAGACGACATTTCTTTTTCAGTGAAACACTGGAGAACATTTAAAGATATTTAATTGCCGACTATGTTTTAAGTTTTAAGTAACATTCAGTTACTAAAGCCACATATTAAAAGATCAGTTGTTGTTTTTAATTCAACACTTTGGTGAAGTTGCTTCTCTCAACTTTCTTCTTCTTGGTGTGTGTTTGTGGATCCGTCGACGACATGGTTTTTGTCGTTCATACATTATTCATTGCAATCTGCTGAGAGCCTCCAGAATATCAAATAAAATAGAAATTAAAGTAGAATGTTGGGCTGAAGCTGAGCTATGGAGCCTCCTACACGTTCATCTGTGTTCACGTGAATTTATAAATGTGTCGTGTATTTAACCTTCAGTGGAAAAGTCAATAAAATGAGTATATTTGTCGTTAAATCCTAATTCAACAGAATAATATTCAACATAAAATTCAAGTTCATCGACTCGACTGCTTGAGTTGATGATAAATCTGGTGTAAAAATGAACTGAACAAGCGAGTCATGTTTGAAACACACGAGTGTCTCGTCTCAGGAAGTCATTGAGTTTCTACTGTCGACGTGTTCGTGACGAAGAAAAAGAAAAAAGGTTTTGACACTAATGAGTAAAAAGGAGCAGCTTTGAAAGTGTGAACACAAAAGTGTGTCACGAGTGGAGAAAACACACAAGCAGAGACACACAAAGATGTTTCCACACGAGACACACTCGAGGTCACACTGTCCTCGTCCACACGCACACACACCTGAGGCGACACTGAAAAGACAGCATTGACCTTGATTTAAAAACATGTTTTATCATCGTTTATCTTTTCATTCGCACTGACTCACCAGACGTGACTCTTGACGACAAACAAAATAACGTTCAAATAAAATGTTCTGATCAAGACGCTTCATGAAGCTTCATCGATCCACCAGAGCTGCTGACAACAAACGATTCAGTGAATAAACAGCTGAGAACGATGTGCACGTCAAACTCCCTGAAAACAAGTCATTGGCTGCACGTGCACGTGACGCTGAGGTCGTGCACGTGACGCTGAGGTCGTGGAGAAGCTCAAGTGAACGCCGGTCGACAGGCTTGATTGACAGCTGGTTTGACGAGCAAATGAAAGTGAGACGTGGGGATGACAGTTGAGACGACAACATGCTCCAGAGACTGTAGAGACCATCAATCCACTGAGTTACACTTCAGCTCTGAACCATCTAATGATTCTGCTGCAGCACAACTGTCAGTCATGAGGGAACGTCGCTCTGACTTTCATCCACTTGTATGGATGATAACTGGCAGGAAATATTGAATTAAATACACAAATCAATGGTAAACGTGTGAAGAATTTTTATCTACTTAAATAATTCAACTTTTTTCTGCTGCAACGGATGATTTTCTGCTGTTTACATCATCATCTGATATTTTGAATTCATGAATTAAATTAATTCTTATCATCATCGATAGAATACAACAGAAGATAAAACAGTAAATAACATAGACTGAGATATTAAAATATATATAAACTACAACCTCAAATTAACAATAATTACATTTTTATTCTCCACTGTTATGCAAGCAGTGTGTGTGTGTTATATTTTAAGGTGTGTATTCAACAATATTCTTCTGTTTATTATCTTAATGGTTTTACAGGTGATGGAGTCATAGATGTTTATAAAGATGTTCAATGTCTTAAAAAATGTTGCAACTATTTAAAATAATTTACAATAATATTAACAAATAATCTGCCTCTTGTTTTCCAGTTTAAAGTCTCACATCAACACTCGTGTGGATCTTCATCCATCAGCTCAGTTCAGTTGATGAATTTCTCTCGACACTGTTCTCGTGCAAAACACTGTGAGAAGAAAGAAAAATCTCTGAGACAAACGTTCACTGAACGATAACAACAGGTTCATCAACGTCACACACGTCGACTCAACAATATGTCAAGAGTGTCGCCAACAACAGCTCAACACACTCACAGGGATGAACACGACAGGATTTCTCTGAGGTTTAATGAGACGATGATCCTTCAATGGATCCTGGAGATGAAGTTCCAAACATGACCACAGGAGGCAGTGTCTTATTATTCACGTCTCAAACTCCATCATGACTGGACGTCACCAGAGAAGAAAAGCTTCAGTGACAGGACTATTATCTGGACGCACACAGAGTTCAAGTGTTTAACGCTGGACTGTCCATCAACACTAACTATGAACAAAGACATGACGAGGACACGCTCGTACACGTTTGGATGAAACAGCAGTGAAGAGATGGAGGTCGTCTTTAAAACAGTGTCTTCACTGATACAAACCAAAACATCCTTTTTAATGACCATGAAAACCTTTTTTTTTAAATACTATATTAATAAACTTTATTTACACGCTGATCAATCACAGAAATACAAAATATCCCCAAAGAGGCGTCCTTTTTTCATCAGTAAAAACATAGTTTTCATCATTTTATCATTTTTTTCTCTGAAGACAACCTTCTGTAACAAAACCATCATCACACATCCTGTTATTACCTCTGCCAAGGAGGTTAATGTTTCTCATTTTCATCTGAAAACGTTGACAAAATGGCTTGAACTTAATGCAAATGTTTAGAAGATAATGATTGGACGGAGAAAACATAGTTTTCAAAGCAACATGTTGATTAAAAAATAAAATAATAATCAAAAAAATTGTATTCGACCATTGTGAAAAAACATGTTTTTTAAATGTATTTTCATGATTTAATTTATTCTTAGAAGTTTCTTATTTGGAAAAACTACCAACAAAACATGGTTAAGAAATGTCCTTTTTTTTAAAAGGTGTTGAAAAATGTTCAGATGTTTTGTTCAACTTGATGTAACCTCATGCAATTGTGTACTTTTTTACTGTGCAAGAAGAAGTTACAAGTTCAAATCAAAGATAATATTTGTGTTTAAATAAACAAAACATGTACTTTGTCTAGTGTTGAACACACAAACTCACACATATGTGTTTGTCATTTGAAACATGATAATGCTTCATTAAATACATGAAAAATATAAAATTTATTGGAAATATTTGGAAAAAAAAGGCAGGAATTTATTTATATTGTGTTTGTTAACTTCTATTTTTTCGAAGTAAAAAAATACATATAGTCGTTGAATGTCAGTGTTCAATGTAAAGATGCTTTTATTTTGAATAAATGTAAAGTGAAGTTGCAGGAAAGATGAACAAGAAAATAAAGTTTTTATCTTGAAGTAAATCTTGACTCAATGTTGGAGCGAGTGAGGAGTCGACAAACGAGTGAGGAGTCGACAAACGAGTGAGGAGTCGACAAACGAGTGAGGAGTCGACAAACGAGTGAGGAGTCGACAAACGAGTGAGGAGTCGAGGAAGTAAATGTTTAGAAACGACGGTCAAAGTCTCTGTGGATGATAATGAAGTGCGACAGACGCTGCTGCGTCTCATATGCTCTGAATAAAATATCAAGTCGAGTCACATTTGTCCTACACTGCTCTCTGACACATGGAAAGAGGAAGAAAATCAAATATTGATGTGAAAAAATGGTTTTATATTCCACTGACTCACAGCAACATGTTAAAAAACTACAAGTTTATGTTCTGACAATGATGGTTTGATGAAGCTTCATGAAGCAGTTCATTTATTTTCCACTAGATGTCACTCTCTGTAAACTATCGTTTGAACATCTATTTTAGAAACTTTAAACTGAGAGCGCCACCTGCTGACACTAACACTAGTGACACTGTTTCATGAAGCTTCACCTGTCATTAGTTTCCAAAGAAAACATATAAAATCTGATATTTCTTAATATCTTTCTTTAATTTATGAGTTAATTCTATGCTTTATTGTTGCACTTGTGTGGTTAATGGCAATAAAGGGATTTTCTCGACTGAAACCTTCTTATTTCTCTGGTCTTAGCAACTCTGTGACTGAACTTGGATTCACATCAGTTCCTGATCCACTTCAGGTCATCCTGAGGATCTGGATTACGTTCTTAGATCCACCTTCACTTCCTTCTCTCCTCCTCACGGCCTTGAACTCTTCAGCTGGACCAAGAGTTGCATCACTTTTATCTTCACTGACAAGTCTTAGGAGTGAAGAAGGTTCTGACTAATGATACAAATATATATTCTTATAAAAAACTAAATTATAACTTTGTTTGATTTGTTCTGACCAAACAATGTCAAGGTTGTCACACACAGTATTACATTTAAACACATGACTAAATACTTTTTTAAAGTGTATTTCCATTAGTCATTTCATGCTCAAGTATCAACATTTGTTGAATAATACAAACTGTCAAATGATTCTATAGTGAAGTATTAAATCATCTTGGAGCGTTAAAGGCTGATAAAAATACAATTTCAAGGATCAGCATATCTTTCTGCAGCTGTGACTTATTCTAGTCTGACTTTCTTCAAATCATTTTGTTCGCGACACATTTTCAATCGAAGGTTGAGGTGATTCACCCTGAGAAGAACCACTGCTGTCAATCAAACTATACAAGGTCACAAAAGTGTTTGTGACTTTAGTCGATTTAATTAAAAACATGATTATAATAATGACTAATAAGTTCAATTGAATCATCATACTTTTTATTTTCATATCAATAATGATTAAATTACTGATGCATTTGATATAAATGTTGACTTTTCTGGATGTTTTGTCACTTCATGTTGTTAATGCATATATTTAGAAGTGTCGACAGGATCACACCTGAAGTAAATCCAGGAAGTGAGGAACTGTCTCTTCTGAAGTATTGAGTCACTTCCTGAACACACAAGTCAACCTTCCTTTAATGGAGCGATACGTTAAAAACTACAGTTGATTTGTGTTCAATTGTTTTTAATCCATGACTAGTTTGAGGAAAAAACTTGGTCCAGACATTATGAAACGGTGACTTTCAACTGGATGGAGAATATTTTATCTAAATAAAGTGTGTTAAAGAAACAATACATAAGATTAGAAACATCATTTCTGGCTCCCTCTAGTGTCAAAACAGTCCAACTGTTAATTAATAGCTGATCAGTGCATTCTTTTTAAAAACAACTCTCATGGGATCTTGTTTTATCTTCCAGGTAAGATTTTTAAAAAGTCTGTTTTTAATGAGAAAAAAACACGTGGAAACTCATAGACCCTGTTATAATATCGTTAAAACAATCCGTACAAGTTCTACTCTGAGAGTCACGAATGTTAAAACATGTCATTAATATCCATGTGTTAAATATTGTTGCTTTAAAAAGTCTTCACGACTATTATGAATCCCTCACAGTCAATCGTCAGGAGGAAAGATATGTTTTCAAATCATTCTAAGAATTTCTCCCATGAACCCCCTGTGCCTCATTACCCATAATCCCCTCCTCGTCCAGCAGGACTTGTCTTCGTCTTCATTAAGACGAACATGTTGTTGGTGACGATGATGTGTTTTTGTTCTGCGTTCATTGTTACAATCTTTGGGAAACAACAGGAGCTTGAAATAACCAGAAAAATACTATTTTGCAACATTCTTAAAATCCTCTCAAAATTCTTGAATTAATCCGACAACATTAAATCCTATGAATGACTTTTAGGAAGAATAAATGTTCAGGACATCTTTGACCAGAGCTACGAGGACATTATGTTTCCATGAATGGACATTTATCTCCTGGAAATTGCAGTTGTCAGATTGTGGCGTCAGAATGACGAGTGGAAATGATATTTCTGCAGAATAATTGTCTACAAATGAACATTTACAGCATGTTAATCACAGTTTTGAATATTGTTCTGTTTGCAGAAATCTAAGAATATCCATCTGAGGTTGTTGTTTTATTCATTTGATTATTTCGTATTTTATTTTAGACTTAAATACTGATGATGTTTTTTGAAGTGCTTAACATTTCTTTACAATTAATAAATTATTCTTCAGTAGTGAATCAACATTTTCTGCTACTGAGTGAAAATAAAATAAAAAAAAAAAGTTAATTTTATTCACGACAAACGGAGAATGTTGACAACAATATTAAACCACATTAATATATTAATATATGGACGGCGTCTAAAGACAGTACGAGTGAAGACATGTAGTTTTCTCTAAGAAGATACTGCTTCATGAAGCTTCATCAAGTATCACTACTGTGTTCTAGGTATTGTTCAATGATTTCATCTCCAGTACTGCAGTGAAACACTCTTGTGGACTTTAAAGTCTTAAACACATGTGTTTTTGTTGTTACATATATTATTATATCATATTTTCTTCTTGACTATTCTCAAGTGTCAATCAACAGATCTTCAGAACTTTTTCTTGTCATGAAAACATGAACTGCTCACTGACGGTGACTCTCATCTTAGTCTGGTCCAAACATCTCTTTTCCTGCATCTTTATGCTTCGATTCATCAACTTGATCCTTGTGTCAAAAGATGAACTTTCTCTTCCAAAAACTTCTACAACTAAGAGGTTCTCTGGTCCAACGACCTTCACACTCTTTATTCTCTTTGTTAGTTCCTTCAGTTCTCAGATCTACATTTGTCTTCTACAAGTTCTACTGTTTTCTCTTCTTCTATCAGTTTCACAAGTTTGCAGTTAATACAGTTTCAGATAAATCTATATTTTCCTCTCATGTTCAAACGTTCAATCATCAAATCTTAAATCAAAACATATTATTTCTACACTTTTCTTCTGAACAAAGAGTGTCTGAACGTTGGTCTCTAACTCCAGGTGTTGGTGACACGAGACACTACAAGAGACACATCGATCAAAGTAGAAATCAAAACATTCCTTTTTTGACAAAAGTATTAATAAAATTGTCGTCCAGAGCAGAAGTACTTGAACCACCACAACTTTTAAATGTACGATACATGACCTGAGTGACCTTCATGAACCATCAACTTAAACCATGACAGTAGATATACATAGAAATAAACACAAATGTGACACATGTAGGACGACACAGATTAAATGTAAATAAAGACTGAAAGTGTGTTTTTGTACAGAATATGTTATTTTGGTCAATGTAAGGAAGATTTATCAACAATATTTTCTCTCAGGAGATATTTGCTGAGTTAATGAAACATTTGTCTGCAACTGAATGAGTTTCAAAACTGTTAAAAGAGGAAGAGACTGAGACCTGAAGGGAATTTGGATCTGCATAAAAACTATGAATAAATCATCTCTAAGAAAGAAACACCTTCTCACTTCCAGCTGCACATGGTAAAAGTCACAGACTCTGTGTTGAGAAACACATTTTATATACTTATTTATTCTTAAAACACCTTTTTTTATTGATTCTAACAAACACATGTATTCAATCATATCCACACTAGATCTTTTTTAGGTCAAACAGAGCAATGATTCTGAATTATGGGCCAAAATAAATCAAATTATTGATGTATAAATCCATTATTATTTAAAGCCATTTCCTTTATCAGAGTGATAAACTGTATGATGTAGAAAACGATGCCTACATCCATCTATTCCTTCATCCATCCATCCATCCATCCATCCATCCATCCATCCATCCATTCATCCATCCATCCATGTCTAACTAGTAATCCAAGGTTGGATTGTAGGAAAGTATTTTGAGGAAAATGGGCTCAGATTATTTTCTCTGCAGAAAGATCTTGAAGTTCTTCTGGGAGGAAACTGAGGTGTTCCCAGAGGAGACCAGGAGACATATTCTCTCCTCGTCCTGGTCATAGAAACAGATAAATGCTCGTCTCAAGGGATGAACCCAAACTCGTTTGATGTTCAGCTGAAGAATCCACTGAAGGAATGTTTTACTCTTTCATAGATTGTACTTTTGACACTAACACGGCACAGAAATGTCTCTTTGAATCAGGCAGTGTCGTCTGAATCTTTGACATCAGAGACAGACGCACAAAAGAACGACTTGTTGTTTAACATGTCGACAAAAGAGACGTTAACTTGTTCCATTTAGGTTCATGAAATGAAAATGTTGCTTTTACTCTTGTCGTCATGAATCACACGAGGATTAAATGTCGTAAGAACAAGTGAGTCCATGTGTTTATGAGTCTTAAAGAACGTCTCATAGTTACTTCTTTAACCTCTAAAGACACAGTGACCTCTAGTGACCTCTGACCTCATAGTCCACACGTGTGTCACACAACGCAATGAAATTCTTTCAACAACCTGATTAAAGGTCACCATGAGTCAAGTGTCGACTGAACTCACTCAACAGAACCAACATATGGTGGAAACAGAAGGAGGGAAAAAAACAACAAACACGCATCAATTTAGGAAAATAAAAAATGTTTAGAAACAGAAGCAGCGACGCTGGAGACTGTCGACCAGTTTTCTGTCGACAGCTTCAATGTTTTATTTTTGTCTTTGTAACAAGTGAGAACCTGAGTTTAAATACAGACAGAACATTTTGAATTTAATTTAACATAAAACTGAGACAATACTTTTTAAATAAAATTGTGTTTTAGTAAGAAAATACCATTAATTTTTAACTTATTTACACTTTACTTTTAGATAATCATGTCATTCAGTTTACATGCTTTTGATAAGAAGCTATAATTTATAAATAGCATGACATTTGAAATTATAGTTATGCATAACTAGAAGAGTCGATCACATCCATTTCAAATATTGATCTTATGTCAAAAATCCGTTAGTTCTGGGTTTAAATAACTAATATTGAGTTAGCAGCAGGAACGATTGAACTAAATGTCAATAACCTGGAGAAATGTGTTTGTAAAGACGACACTAAGGTAAAGTAGTACTTTAATGGTTAAGGTGTAAATGTCACCAAACAAGTGTTTGTTTCCCTTAAAACTGCTGCTGAATCATGATCTTCATTGACAGGTTCAGCCAAACATCTTACTTTAAGATGTAAAATCTTCAACAATCAAGTTTTGGGTGAAACTACATAAAAACCCAACACAGGTCAGTTTATTTCCAAAATAACTTTATAGCAGTAAATAAACTCATGTTATTATTGTTGTAGAGCTGGTCTGAGTGCAAGAGTTGTAGGAGGCAGACTCACAAGTTTGTTGTTTCAAACCTTAACTTAACTTGAACAAACTAAACTTCACCAAAAAGCCAAACTAATAATAATGTGCTCAGCTCATGACTTCTCTTCTCCACCACATGATCTACTGACCTTTGAATGATGCTGGGAGACCAGGACCTGAATCCACCTGGACTGAACCAACCTGAGTCCAACTACTTCCTTTAAAATATTAAAATATATTCTGTTTATATCATGTTAAACCAACAGGTTTAGATTAAAACATGTTCATTGCAAACAACTGCAGTTAGAAATACAAGACATGATGTCAAACTATAGACATTTAAAACTGTCACTCAATAAACATCTCCCCCCAGAGATGGTTTCATCCAATCACTGATGATGTCATACAGGTGTTAAAAGCAGGAACTAAACTGACCTTTAACCTTTTGTCTCTGGACCACATGGTGAGTAAATCACATCCTTCATGTTCGTGACTAAATAATGAAGGATTGAAGAGACGAGTCGTGTTATTTCACCTTCTTTGTCACACAATCTTAGTTGTTGACTTGATAAACTTATTTAACCACCACAAGCAAAATGTATCTTCTTTCTTTTCATGAGAAATAAATGTTCAAGAGAGTAATTCCAAAAATATACATGTTTGAGATAAAAAAATAAATAAATAGTTCTCTTTAAAATATAAGTTAATGAGTCATGTTACCTATTTTTAATGGACCTTCTATAGTTTCTCTCACTGGTTTGATTCAAATATAAAGCAGCAGTTTATTGAAGTAACTGTTGTAAATGTTCAGAGAAATAATGATGATCATGATCCAGTTTGAATAGAATATAAATACACATGAGATCTGGACGGATTCCCTGGTTTTAAAGCAGGATATTGAACATGAGTTTAAACCAAAGTCTAGAATAAGAAACAAAGATGTTCTTCCTGGTCCTGAACGTTAGTCATTTTCCTCAAACAAAGCTTTATGTGAAGAGAATAATAAAATAAAAGATCAGTCACTCCGGAAGAAACCAGTAGGAAATACCACCTCCTTCTTTTCCCTTAATGACTGAGAGAAATATCCAGTGAAGGAAGTGAAGGTGAAGCGAGAGAAGGTGGAGAAGGAAGAAAAACAACTAAACCACTAATGATTAAGGATTCACTGTCACAGTTTGAAATGGTGTTAGAATAACAGAGACTGAGGTGAGAACGAAACAAAAAAACAGCCACGAGCTTCGGCAGCAACAGAATGAGTTTTTACTTTCAAACTTCAAAACATAATATTCTCCCTTAAGAATGTGGACCCGAGTGTGTGACACAGTTCTTGGATGTTTGGGGTTTGCAGTGATCCTACACTTTTACAGAATATTTTTAATTGCACAAATATTGTCCAATTTTAATGCTTTTGCAGTGAAAGTCCAAACATTAAGATCTCAGAGTAAGATTCCTCACAGCTCCACACCTTCACCTGTGAGATAATGATTTGTTCTCATAATGTTCCGAGTCTAGTTTAACTTGGACCAGCCTGATGTCCTTTTAAATAGAACGAGCCTCGAAGCTTGTAATAGCAGACGCTCACACCAGCCCAAATGGTTCTTCTCCACATGAAGGAACTGTAGTGAAAACTCATCTCCAGCTGATTCTCCTCCAGGCTGAACACATGGATCCTCCAGTAAATACACAGGATTCTACACTTTTACACTTGGAGCAGATTTATGGACCTGAACAAATGCATTATTTCCATTCAAACTCAGAATTGTTGGTCAAATATAAACCAAACATGGATTAGGATGTAAAAATATAAATGTATTTAATGACATTCAACTTGGTAACGCAGATCTTTAGAAAATAAAATGTTTTTTTTCTACAATGTGGGGCAAAACGACAAAATACTTTTAAAGATAAGTTTGTCTCATGGATGTTACAAAATGTGCAATTCATATGTTTTATAAAATACTCTATTTGTTTGAATTCATAATTCAAAAATATGTGCACAACTGTTAGAAATAATATGACATGTAGTTTGTATTCCTGTTTTAAACTGTATTTTAATTTTTACTGTTTACATGATCTCAGATCCTTGAGCTTTTTTGAATCATCAATATTTTTCATGGTATAAGTTATTAGTTTGAAACAACGCATGTGTCGGCGTGTTGTTCTTCATTAAAGAGAACACGGTTAATAACAAGCCGACATTTTACTTTCATTTAATTTAAACTCTGCATAACAAAGCGTTGTCCTTTATACCGTTTGTGAGCATAATTGACAAGAGTTCATGCAGCAGTAATGGATCATTTGCTGAGATTGTTGTGAAATAAAATCAGTCATTAAATGACATCGAAGTGTCAACGTGTCTGAAGTAGCATCTCTGGAATCTCTTGATGCGTATATTACTTGCACTATAATTGTTTGATTGTAACTTTTAAATAACTACTTTTGCTTACACACACACACACACACACACACACACACACACACACACACCAACCATTTTTACAAAGTCATCTAGAATAAAAAAGACACCAATAAAACTTTTTAACCTCTAGAGATGATCTTAATTTGAAATAGTGTAAGTAATACATTGTATCAGCACGATATGGATGTTATTTGCACTACTGTGTACTTCTTATCACATTAAAATACATAATAATTCCCATCAAATGTTAACACAATATTCGTAAGTGAGGAAATTATTTCAAATTTTCACATTTCTTTGGAGCTTCGTTAATTTCATCTTTGGGGCAGATGCAGGTACATTGTTCATTTAAAGGTACATAATAATATGGGATGATGAAAATACAATTAAAAGACACAACACACACACACACACATGTACATTAATAAGGGAGATATTATACAAACACTTAATACATAAAACCCAAGCAAGTTTTTAATCAGAACTATATTATCTAAGCTAATTTTGAATCAATGTATGTGTATTTGTGCTCACATGGCTGCAGTAATTGTAGTGAATATAAATAATAGCAACATGAAATAAAATGTAAAATACAAGAAAAGCCTGTCAAGAAATGGAATAAAATGGCTTGAAAACAGTTTAACCATCGAATGACTGCAATATTACATCTAAATAAACATACTTAACAAAATAATTTACCATCAGTAAATGTATCAATTATGAGTTAAAGATGAAAGATAACAATATATGATGACAGTAAGTATTTTAGTGTCACATAATAACTGGTAGGATACGGGAAATTAAAAGTCAATCATCTAAATCTAATGAATCATTTAATAGATCAAAATGACAAAGTATTAATTTCACACTCACATGTTCTTTTATTACTTCTTGGCAGTGATTTGTGAGACAGAGATTAGTATCAGTTCATGGCAACACTTCAGCGAGTCTCTTTATTGACATCACTGTGGACTGTAAAATAAATAAATGAAATATTCAGTTGAAATGAAACGACAATGAAAACCTAATAGTTTGATGACATTCAAGCAACATCACCTCCTGCTCACCTGATCATCTACGGAGCCTCAAACATCACGTCTGCTCCTCAACCATTGGATTTAAAATGTCAGGAGAAGGATTTTCATCTCAGATGGACGGAGAGAAAAACTGATCATTTTACCTCTAATGTCACTTTTGTTCTTCACTGAGTATCAACCATCAGTGAAGAGTCACATGGTGTCATGAAGAAATTAATATCATTTAAATATAATCTCTACATAATTCAAGAGTTAATGGTCTTTAGATGAAGCTGTGAAGTTAATTAAAGAAGGAAGAAGGAAAACGTTTTTTTTTTTTTACCTTAAGCTACAACAATATTTCAAGTTTCAAATTCAACACATTCTAGAGTCGAGTGTTTCATTCATTGTCTCTGAAAAGAAAGAAACTGCTTCATGAAGCTTCATCATCACTTGTCAGTCCACGAGTCCAGAACTCCAGGAAGATAAAAGTAACGTCTGAGATCTTTTTTTTTGTCACCATTTAAAATATCTTCTATTCCACAATAAACAATGTTATAATCCTGAATTTATTCATAAAGATAATTTTAAATACTGCAGTAACTGCACTTTACACAATGAAGGGATGTTGACTCTGAAGTACTTTTTTTTTACTGATATATGAGATAAATTATTATATTTTATAAAGAGGTAACGTTGATTAAAAATTACAATAATAATACAAATGAATATATAAATTAATATTTAAAAGAGTTTAAACAATGTGGGGTTTGAAAAAGTGAGATATGTGAGTCAATTAAATTGTTAAACATTATTTTCTATCAACACAAAGTGATTCATTTCACAAATAAATGCATAACTTTAGTTCTTTCATGTCCCAGAGGAGCATCTTTGCTTGAGGAACAAATATCTTCACGTTTACTACAAGTAAACCTTTTATCTGTTAAATCTACAGTAAAACATTGAGTTCACTCTCGTCACTCGTGTACAAATGTTTGTGAGTCTTTGTCACGTCTTTGTTGTTCATGTTTTCCTGTTTATTTTCTACTGTCGAAGAGAAACATTCTTGAAATCCACGAATATAGTTATTTTACTTGGATCTAAAGTGAGCTGTTTTTTCTACGTGTTTAAAATATCAACTTATTTTCTCATATCGTTCCTGGAATTATTTCCACCTAAACTGCTGACCTGAAGAATCTTTTCATTCCACTGTTAAAATATTCTGTCGTGTCTTTGTCATTATTTCCATATAAACATGAGTCAAAATAACTCCTTCAACAGCTTTGAGAAGATAAAACCTTTTAGAAAACAACTGCCACAACAATAGAGACAAAGATAATCCAGAGAATTCCAAGAGAAGGAAACAGTGTTTGAACGTCTGATCAGGAGACGAATGGAAACAAACGTTTCTTCCATCGATAAATATACTTTTCTTTCTCAACAATAGTGAGACTCAAGGCGACACTTTTCTCACGAGACCTTCAGCATAAATATGATAGAACTGTCCTTTCATAACCTCTTGACCTTTGACCCTTGAATCACCACCTCTACACAATAATCATCAATGTTTTGATCAAACTTCTTAAATGTTTATTTGTTCCTCACCAGAGACTCTGGTTCTTCAGTCCATAAACACAGACTCCACACAAAGAGCTTCACTCACTGGTTTGGCTTGATTTCCCTGAAGACGTTTGTTTTTAAACACATTTACAGAATCATCTTGAATTGTTGAGTGAAAACAGTCGACCTTGACTCATGATGAGTTATTTGACTCTAAACTGTTCAAACCTCAGTTTCTCCATCGACACACTCGAGTGTTTGTTGTTCGTCTTTTACTCACAACAGCTTCTGTGTTTTTCAAACCTTCACTGAAAAGACCTTCTGACTCCAAGGTCAAACCTCTGAAGCAGAAAATAGCGACGCCAGCATCACAACTATATTCTCTACTGTCAGAAAAATATACATTAGAGGAAGAACTTGTTTGGAAAACATAGAATAAAAAATAGTTGCTGCATTTACTAGACAAGTAAAAAAAATGAAGTATCTTAATTCATAATTTTAATAAATGTGAAAAGGTTAAACTGCATAAGGAACTAAATAAAATGACCTTGTTTAACATTAAACATATGTTTGGTGACATTTGTTTGTCTTTTTATTTGTTTTATTTCTTGTTCCACTGAGATACGAGTCATTCTCTTCTGGGCAAGAGTGTCTTATTATTGAATCCACTCCATTAGTGAGTCACTTCTCTTCTACATCGTCTTCTTTTCATCCTTTTCTTTTCAACTTAACCCTTTGATTTTCTTTTGTGCTTCATTTCCACGGCTGTGTTAACCTGGTCAAGGGTTGGTGGTTGAATGTTGACTAAAGAGAGAAAAGACATCAGACGTGAGAAGAATTGTGAAGTTAACTTGACATTGTTTATGAAGCGAAGATGTTGAACATATTATAACATAAGTTCTTAATGTTAACCTTTGGTTGGACAGAAATAAACATAAACAACATGAAACATTAATGTTAGATTTAAGTCTGATTTTAGCAGAAAATTAGCAACAAAATATCACAAGTTCTAATGTTGAACACTTATGTGAATGAATAAAGTAAAACATTAACTCACACAGTGATGGATCAATGGTTAATGATATTTAATTTAAACGTCGAGTGTGAAAAAACTGCTTTAACTCTATAAAAATAGACATTTGTACAGTTTGAACTGATGGTTTTGATTCACCTCCAGTGTATTTATTGTATATAATCATGTTTGTTTGACAAATTATAAATATTTTCCAACATTATTCTTCTTTGTGTTCAGAGACGTTTCGTTCTTTTATTAAAGACAGATATTAAACTCTGCTGCTGATAATGTCGCTCGTCATCTGCACCAAATCAAAAGCTCTAAATTAAAAACATCATCACATGTCATCCAAACAAAATATTCTGCTTCCATCGCTCACTTTAATTTTCCATCCATCAAATATCGTTCATCACTTTCTTTCATCGTATAAAATGTCATTGTTGTGATAGTTTTCATAATTACGTCTGTTTGTTTGCATGTGACATGGAGGCTCTCGTCATATTACGATATTGTCTTCTTGGAAATGACACTTTCAAATAAAGCAGATAATAAAGCAGAAAACTATATAAAATACTTAAATATTTACACAAAGAGCTTGAAAACTGATCAGAAATAAAATAATCACATATGATGTATTATTGTGTTTGTTTCTATTCACGTTTGACTGTTCCATTATAATTTAACTCAACAAGTCGACTCACAGACTGTCTGGACCACATACTGTGCATTTGTTCAACCATTTGACTCGTGTGTGAACCTGGAGAAGATCAATATTGTTCTGAAGCTTCATTGCTTTGATCGTCTTCTACTCTCAGGCTCCATCGTCTCAGCTTCACTGTCTGTTCTCACGACAACGACCATCATTCTGCTCCTGGTTCAATGTTTCATGTTCATGACGGAGCTTTTATTCTCACAAGACCAGACGATAAGATGACGTCGAGTCAACCTTAGTGACACCTTTTGTCTTTCATACCATGAATTATTAATGTGGACAAAAGAAAGCAGGCGAGTAGTTATTCTTATCCTTGTTGTGTTGTGGTCTCAAGCCTCGGTTCAGTAGGTTTACACTGACAATACATGAAAGTATCTCAGTCCATCACGGAGGATAAATAATCTGTTCATCACATTCTCATATATCGTCGTCTTAATCTTCTGCACGACACCAACCTACCATTAATCCAAGCCTTGAAACGATGTAGAAGAATCTCATTAAGATCAACCATGCAGTGTTAAAAGATTAAATATTTAATTTCATATGTTCACACATGACCACACAGAACCATCAACAGTTTTTTAATCCGTAAAAACATTGTTTCTTCAGTCGCTGACTCAATAAGTGATGCTTTAATGTGAAGAAAGAAATTAAACTTTAGGAAAATGAGGAATAAATGCACAATATAATCATCATATATTGATGTAATATCACTCTTTGTTCCAAATTCACATCAATAATTTGGGATTAAATGTAAATAAGCAGTTATTAATGTCTCTTTACGTTCATCTATCAAAGGTTAATGGTTGAGTTGAGATATAATAACTTTCTACTGTTGATTCTGATGCTGGAACTTACTTTTGCCCTCCGTTTGTCAGCTTCTCTTCCTTTCATCATGTCTTTTTTGAGCTGGTAAAACTCTGAACTCACAGTTCCACAGATAGAAATCCAGAGAACAAACAATGTTTGTCACTGAGAACTTCCTGCAGTTTATTTATCTCTGATCACGATTGTTCGAGGCCGAGAAGTCGAAATGTCACGTTTGAGATTCTTAATATAATCACTTGTTCAAACTAGTTTTTACTCTGATAGAAGGTTTACCATCATTATTCTTCTTTGTTCTACTGTGATAAAAATAAAAATAAAATCAAACGTGTCTGTAACACATTATTCTGATCCAGTTTCACAACAACAGTCAAGTTTCCTTCTGGACCATGAGTTTAATGACATGAATGAAAACGGCAAACAAAGGTTTGTTTCTTCCTCACAGAGGTATTTGCAGATCACTGGGAACTAGAGAAGCCATTTCTGGCCTCAGAGTTCTCACTGCAGGAGGTCACTGAGAGAAATCTATATTGAATTTGATCCTTTAAGGACAATCAATGGAACACTTTGAGGTGAAGCTGCTCAGACTAGTTCTCGGGTTAATACATACCTTTTTATTCTGTCAGTATTGAAGGTTTATCTGCTACATTGAAGAGGAAAATAAAATTCAAACATATTATACCTAATGGTAACGTCTGGGTGAGTAATTGTGGTGGAAAAATCAAGTGTAAAGAACAAAGTGTCTTAAATGAACTGCTTTATTGAACAGATGAATTTCCTCAGAAGTTTTTTAAATAAACTAAGTTTTCCCTAAGAAGTGATGTGTCGATGAAGCTTCATGAAACATTTTACTAGCACAGTAGGGGGCGCTGTTGGCTTAAAATTGTTGGTTCACTTCATTGAAGAAAATAGTTTCTAAAGCCAAACATTATAAAGGAAAATGTTTTACTCTCTGAATATAACCTTTCATTAATAATACAAGAAAAGCAAGAAAAGTAAAAATGTAATGAATGAATAAAAATGTAAAAAAACCGAATCAATGAAGCTCAAACATTTGGAATATTTCAGTAATAAACCTCAGTTTGTGTAAATAAGTTGTTGATTCTCCACCTCATCATCATTAGAGCGACTGAAATTTGACATTTTCTCGAACATCAACATCCACTTTGTACTTTGACATCATGTTGAATGTTAAGATAGAAACTCTTTTAAGTTTGACTCTGAAATACATGATTGACTCACAGATGTTGGTTTGGTACTAATTTGCAGAGAGAGTCGAGTAAATAGATGCTGTGAACACCATGTTTGATCTTCAAGATTCACCACAGAAAACTGGATTATTTTTGGAGCAAATGATGAAAACAACTCATGAATGTTTAAACGAAAGAAAATATTAAAAAGACATAATTGATCATTAGTCTGTGAATCCTGATGTGATTATAATTAATGTGTGTTAATATCATGAAAAAATAAGTTTGAAAAATGAAATGTTTGCAAAGTGGCTGAATAATGGATTGTGGATGATTCACCAAGATTGTGTGATCAGTTTTAAATTGGCACGAGTTGTTGGACTCACAGCAATATAACAGTTTAAAAATACATGATTATGACACAATATGTTTTCAAAAAAAATCTCTGGTTTGATAACTTTGATTGTGGAAAATAAATAAATGTATTTTCTTCTCCCAGGAAACAGATTAATTTTCTCAGATGTACTATTACCTTAACATTCATGAATTTCTTGTTTCCATCAGGATAATAACTTAATCCAGTAACACAACATATTTTGTTTAATAGGCGACAATAACAGCTCAGAAAATTTGCAAATTTGTTATTTTATTTTATTAAAACTCAGCATCAAATGTATTGAGGTTGATAAACATGAGCCAAAAAAGTATGTAATTCAAATTAATTGTCATCATTGAATATTATAAATAGTTCTCGGGTTAAAATCTTACAGTTCGTTCTTGAAACATTAACATGTTCTGACCTGGTTCTAAAAGATCCTGATAACAAATACATATTTGTGTTAGAGTGAAGCAAATGATCCTCTTGACTCATCGTGAAGTGTTTTTTTGTTTTTTTTGTATTTTCTAAATTCTATATATCTTTTTTTTAATCTGTTTGTTTTCTCTCAGGTCAGATAAATCTCTGTGAAGACAGATCATTGTGATTCAGCAGACAAACACAAATACAACAAAAACTCAATAAAACCCTTCAGGAAAACCTTGACTTTGGCAAAGTTGCTCGATATTGAGTTTTAAAATGACTTAAAGTGACCTTGGGTTGATGTTCAACTGTTGATTTATTCATAATAAAAGAAAGGTTTGTTTTTATTTTCCTCTGACAGCAACAGCTCCACTCTGTGAATTGTAAATGTTTTAAACCTGATTAAATAAAACATAAACAAGTATAAGTTCTAAACAATTTCAGGTTTTGACATTATACATGCAGTAAAAGGTGGGCAACATTATTTATAAAGTAACAATATTATATAATGTTTCAAGGACATTTTAAGACAAAATAAAGAATGGATGAAGATGGAAATGTTAAATTCTGAGACTCGATCCACTGCAAGTTTAATGATTCACAAACAGTTTAAATCTATTCCTTCATGAGGATTTAAAAAGACTTAAAAATACAGATTAATGTCACATTTAATCTCCAGCAGTGAAACCTTGATATCGTTCTCAAATGATCGTCTGGTTAAAGCTAAGAATGAAGTGATGAAGGACAACCAGTGAAGAACTGCAGGAGTCATTAGTTAGAACTTGTAATTGCTCTTTAAATAACATGTAATAATGAAGTCCAGCAGAGAAGCTTAAAACCATGACGTTATAATTACAGCCGCGATTCATTTGGTCTGATGTTGAGATGTTTAAATAACTATGACTGAGCTTTTTGTCATAAAAACTAATGGCTGCCAGTTTGACGTCTCGTCTCTCAAGAAAACTGAACAGCTGGACGACTTCTACCATCTCACTGTAACTGATGGACACATGAGGAGAAACAATGGATTTAGAAAGAAGTATTTTTTTTATAAGGAGAGAGACTGATTTGAAAACGTTGAAAGTTGATAGTATTGGAAGTAGAAATAGAAGAAAGCTAGAACACAGCCTGCATTTTTGGAATGAGATGAATTAATAAAAGTTTGAATGTTTAAAATCAGATACAATTTGTAGCAGGAGATGCACAACAAAGTTTAGGTGCCTTCAGCATTCAGACAATTATAGAGAATAAAGTTTAGGTGCCTTCAGCATTCACACAATGATGGAGAACAAAGTTTAGGTGCCTTCAGCATTCACACAATGATGGAGAACAAAGTTTAGGTGCCTTCAGCATTCACACAATGATAGAGAACAAAGTTTAGGTGCCTTCAGCATTCACACAATGATAGAGAACAAAGTTTAGGTGCCTTCAGCATTCACACAATGATAGAGAACAAAGTTTAGGTGCCTTCAGCATTCACACAATGATATAGAACAAAGTTTAGGTGCCTTCAGCATTCACACAATGATGGAGAACAAAGTTTAGGTGCCTTCAGCATTCACACAATGATAGAGAACAAAGTTTAGGTGCCTTCAGCATTCACACAATGATAGAGAACAAAGTTTGGGTGCCTTCAGCATTCACACAATGATAGAGAACAAAGTTTAGGTGCCTTCAGCATTCACACAATGATAGAGAACAAAGTTTAGGTGCCTTCAGCATTCACACAATGATAGAGAACAAAGTTTAGGTGCCTTCAGCATTCACACAATGATGGAGAACAAAGTTTAGGTGCCTTCAGCATTCACACAATGATGGAGAACACAGTTTAGGTGCCTTCAGCATTCACACAATGATAGAGAACAAAGTTTAGGTGCCTTCAGCATTCACACAATGATAGAGAACAAAGTTTAGGTGCCTTCAGCATTCACACAAAGATAGAGAACAAAGTTTAGGTGCCTTCAGCATTCACACAATGATGGAGAACACAGTTTAGGTGCCTTCAGCATTCACACAATGATAGAAAGAAAGTTTAGGTGCCTTCAGCATTCACACAATGATAGAGAACACAGTTTAGGTGCCTTCAGCATTCACACAATGATAGAGAACAAAGTTTAGGTGCCTTCAGCATTCACACAATGATGGAGAACAAAGTTTAGGTTCCTTCAGCATTCACACAATGATGGAGAACAAAGTCTAGGTGCCTTCAGCATTCACACAATGATGGAGAACAAAGTTTAGGTGCCTTCAGCATTCACACAATGATAGAGAACAAAGTTTAGGTTCCTTCAGCATTCACACAATGATGGAGAACAAAGTTAGGTGCCTTCAGCATTCACACAATGATGGAGAACAAAGTTTAGGTGCCTTCAGAATTCACACAATGATAGAGAACAAAGTTTAGGTGCCTTCAGCATTCACACAATGATGGAGAACAAAGTTTAGGTGCCTTCAGCATTCACACAATGATGGAGAACAAAGTTTAGGTGCCTTCAGCATTCACACAATGATGGAGAACAAAGTTTAGGTGCCTTCAGCATTCACACAATGATGGAGAACAACGTTTAGGTGCCTTCAGCATTCACACAATGATGGAGAACAAAGTTTAGGTGCCTTCAGCATTCACACAATGATAGAGAACAAAGTTTAGGTGCCTTCAGCATTCACACAATGATGGAGAACAAAGTTTAGGTGCCTTCAGCATTCACACAATGATAGAGAACAAGGTTTAGGTGCCTTCATCATTCACACAATGATAGAGAACAAAGTTTAGGTGCCTTCAGCATTCACACAATGATAGAGAACAAAGTTTAGGTGCCTTCAGCATTCACACAATGATAGAGAACAAAGTTTAGGTGCCTTCAGCATTCACACAATGATAGAGAACAAAGTTTAGGTGCCTTCAGCATTCACACAATGATAGAGAACAAGGTTTAGGTGCCTTCAGCATTCACACAATGATAGAGAACAAGGTTTAGGTGCCTTCAGCATTCACACAATGATAGAGAACAAAGTTTAGGTGCCTTCAGCATTCACACAATGATAGAGAACAAAGTTTAGGTGCCTTCAGCATTCACACAATGATAGAGAACAAGGTTTAGGTGCCTTCAGCATTCACACAATGATAGAGAACAAAGTTTAGGTGCCTTCAGCATTCACACAATGATAGAGAACAAAGTTTAGGTGCCTTCAGCATTCACACAATGATAGAGAACAGACAGTGTTTCAGGATTGAGTCACTTCTTTTGCAGATGATGTTAGTGTTGGTTTCATCAGGCTGACCTTCAGCTCTCACTGGAACATTTAACAACCAAGCGACTCATTTTAACTTGATCTACTGAGGATTTTTGATTCATGTCGTGTTATTTTCTTTCACGTTTCATCTTGAAAATCATGTTGACATGGTTTTTAAAGGGATTTTTCTCTCTTCATTTCTTAAATCCCCACTGATGGATTTGTTCGAGCACATTTGCTCGCTGGAGAAATTATATCCATTCTGTCATGATCGCTGCTGAACATTTACGTCTCATTACAGTTGAAAACATGAAGAACATTTGCATGAAAATGTCAAAGAAAAGAAAGAAAATTAACTCTGGGACTAATTAGCTCCAATATTTGACTCAAACGACTGTTTTCTACCACGTCTGACTCCATACATTTAAAATGTTGAACGACATGAGACGATGAGTAAAATCACAAGTTTCTTCATTTCACTCACAAACTGTCAAAATGTCAATCATTCAACTTTTCAAATGTATTTAGAGAAACACGTGGAAACAAACTTGTGTTTCCTGACAGTGAGTGAGAAGTTCATCCATATGAACCTGTCGTCTTGAGCAAGTATTTGCTATTTTTTTGAGTATGACTCAATGATTTGTGTAGAAAAAAAAACAATTAAAGAAACACAAACTGTTTTGTAATTAAATCTAAAAGAAAAAAAAAATACTGTTATAGTTTTGCTTCAGTGATTTTAATGAATTATAAAAATATATCTGAACTTTTGGTTGATATTTGTTTTCTTTTGACTCTTTTTTGTTTTCCTGTGATTTTACTTGAATATTATTAACTTGATCATTAAATTGTTAATTTTAAAGAACATTTAAGATTATTAAATGTTAGAAACAATTATAATTTGAGTTCAAATGAACAGTTGATGTAAAAACACTGATTAATGATCATGTTTTCAATCGTTCAAACTCATTTAAGATCCAACAACTCAAGTCTTTTTAACTGACTCACATTAATTCACACTTGTTTTGATTGTGTTCAACTACCATGTAAAACAACAACACAATATTAATGACACAATATTGTTGCCTCTTGTCACACACACACACACTGAAAACAACAAGAAGAATACATGAGACAATAAAGTGTGTCGTCATAAGAAGCATTTGTGCGACGGATGTTTTATTTGTGTGTACGATGATCATCACACATGTTGCTTCTCCAGAGCTTCACTGCACATTTATCACCAGAGACTTTTCTCAGTGAAGATGAGCCGACAGTGGAAGAGACGCACACATTAGAGCTACAGACACACAACCTTCAGTGAACACACACAGTAGCATCAAACTGCAGGTCAAACCACGACAGTAGCATCAAACTGTACATTTTCTACCAATAAATATCCTCTATTTTAATATGATTTCCATTTGTGTTCATCAATATTTCAGAGTTTATCACTGAACACATGAAGCAGACGCACAACAAATACACAATAAAAACATCTGCTGACTCAGCACTACTGTATATACAGTAAATATCCGACTATATAGCTTTAAGATCCACATGATGGTAGAAAGACAAGTGTTTTGAGCTGCAATAACTGAAGCTCAGTGTGTTTAATATTCATGTGTAATGTTCAGTGTCTCGCAGCCCGAGTGGCTCGTTCAGATGTTCAAGGCTGTAAAAGTCTTTAAAGTGCTGACTCGACACTTTTGGATTCTTCTATAGCAGTGATATTAAAACAACATGATGCACTTTATCACTGGTTTACAGTAGATTCACTGGAAAACTTTACTTTAGGATTAGAAAAAAAACATCAAGACAAAATCAATCTTTATTATATAATTTAAAACATTTTAACGTATCATAGATGCTGATATAAACTAGACTCTAAACACGTCTTTCTCCTCAAAATAATGTTATTTTTAATCAACTCTCAGTGTTTTTGTTTGAATATTGTTGAACATGTAATTGATTCTAAAGTGTATTATATATACTGTATATACTGTATATATGGAGCTGACCTTTGACCCTGAATCATCACCATCACAGGAGTAGGAAAGAAAGAAAACACATAGAATTGTAGAAACAACCATCAAACCTCATGTCGATCCTCCAACAATCTCTCCAAGAAGCAACAAGAACTGGAGGCAGCAGCTGCTGACATTTATCCCAGCATGCAACATGAGGAAGTGCTAAACTGCTGCAGATTGAGATGAAACGTCAGTGAACAAAACTTTGAAAACATCATTGATCTGCTCAGTTAAGATTTAACGTCGATCACTGAGATGATTTCACGACATTAAGAAGCTCCTTGTATCTGAAATCTGGAGAATTTAAACTGAGAACCACATTCATGACAAACATCATTAACACAATAGTTTAAATATAATAAATAAATCAATATATTCATGATAGAAAATAACACACAAACTCTTTGATTGATGCATAAACACTAAATAAAGTAAAGGCTACAATAGACTCGTTATCACTGAAGGTTCATTAGAAATGTTCCTGAAAACCATTTGAACATTTTCTTCTGAACCTTCACGACACGTTTGATCGACTCGACTACATTTGCATCATTCAATGAGAAAACATGAGGATTTAACAAGAAATATAAAGTATTGTATATCATGTCACTCCTGACATCACTCAAAACAACATGATTCTTTTAAATGTAGTCGATTCAAGATCAACTATGAAGCAACATAACATGTTTGATGAACAATAATCTTCAGCCCCTCGAGAGCTAATGCAACATAGACTTCAACATCAACAACATCTTCACAGAGAAAATCCTCTCACTGAAAACAAACCTGTTCCACTGATCTTTCTGCTCCATCCTTCATGGAAGATACATTTCACCTCATTGACCTGCTGGAGAAGAGTCGTCCAGGTTTGCTGTCACGCCTGAACACACTTTGAATATGATTCTCCTGCAACAACTGAATCATTGACGTGGAAATGTTTGCTGCAGAGAAAGTTGTTCTCACACTGACGTGGACTGAGGAATGAAACTGAAAGTGACTTTAATACAAATAATAACTTAAATCCACATCCGTCTTATGATACATTATATTACAAAGTATTATTGAGTGTCATTGTTACTTGATTTTGTCACTTTTTAATGTATTTATTTCTATTCTTGCTCATTATAATAACTGTTGAACAACACATTAACTTTGGTCCCTCAGGGGCCTTTTGTTTCTTTTTTATTCCCATTTATCTCTAATTATTTCTGTCCATCAAAGCCTGATTTAAATGCTCCGTGAACAGTTTTCTTCATCGTCCTCCATCTAATCTCTGCATTAATTTACAGTCAGTGATCTTGTCACAGATTAATTTACTTCCATGATCCTTTACTTGTTTGTCGTCCAGGATAGAGTCGATTATTCCATCCATACAAATGTTTAATGATCATAAAATATGTTTCATCAACTCAAATTTATTACCATTTATTGTTACAATAAAATAAAAGGAGCCTTAAGTGACATTTTTTGTTTGTTTGTTTAATTGTAACTTTCTTGGTAATAATAAAATCTGCTCAATACTGAAACAAATTAAATTATTATCATGACACTGTTGAAAAACTCGTATAAATCACTTAAATAAATCTGCTTTAATTGTGGCTTTAACTATTAATTGATTCATCTGAATTTTATTTTAGATTAGTTCCCAAAAATCGATTTTTCAGAAACTTCAGAGTTTTTACTCTAACCTTGTCATGGACAGTCGTCTTATAATGACAATAACTAATATACTCTGTCATGAGTCTACATGTTCCTCCTTGTGTTTCCAGTTTATTGTGAAATCCGCTCCCTTGTCTGTGCTAGTTCCTTCAACTGAGAAAAATCTCTAAACTTAGGAAAATGCTGTCACAACATGATCTGGAGCTTGTAATCCATGCGTTTGTTTCTTCTCGTCTGGACTATTGTAACAGTTTGTTTTCATGTCTTAACAAGAAGGATCTGTCTCGCCTGCAGTTGATTCAGAACTCTGCAGCGAGAATTCTGACCCGCTCTAGTAGAAGAACTCACATTTCTCCGATCCTTAAAACTCTTCACTGGCTTCCAGTTTCTTTCCGGATCAACTTTAAAATTCTGGTTCTTACTTTCAGAGCTATTCATGGTCAGGCTCCTCCTTACATCACTGATCTGATCCAGCCTTACACCCCAGCTCGGGCTCTGAGGTCTGTGGATCAGAATCTACTTATGGTTCCACGCACACGGCTCAGGACCAGAGGAGAGAAATCTTTTCAGGCTGTTGCTCCTAAGCTTTGGAACAATCTTCCTCTCTCTTTGCGCTTGATGGAGTCTACTGACTCCTTTAAGAAACATCTTAAGACGTTTCTATTTGTGCAGGCTTTTCCTTGAATTTCTCGAACTCCTGTGTTGTTCTCGGTGTTGTCTTGATCTTTGAAGTATGTACTGTTTTGAGTATTGTTTTGATTGTTAAAGCGCTTTGTGACCCTGGTCTCGAAAAGCGCTATATAAATATATATTACTTACTTACTTACTTACTTACTAGTCTTACTTCCTCCTGTCTGAGTAGTAATTGTTCCCAGTCGTGTCTTGTTAGTCCCGCCCCCAGCTGCTGCTGATTGCTCCCCTGTGTTCTTAAGCCTCCACTCTCTGTTACGTCCTTGTCTTGTCGTCACCGTTTCCCAGTTAACCAGAGTCCTGCCGTTAGGGATGGCGAGATGAAGCCTCATGAATCACCGAAGCCTCCCAGCCGAGTAGTTTATCTTTGGAGCAAAACCTCGTGAGGCTTCATTTGCACGACCATGTCATCATGTGGACAATTGGGAGCATTGCATATTTTGTGCGCAAATGATTCTGATAATAAAAAAATGTGCTTGACTAACTTGTTTTCTGAAATACTTATTTTTTTATTCAAAAAAGCAACAGTGCTTGGCTTCAGTCTGTTTCTTTTATTAAATTATTTCTCCAGCTTTGGACGTTCGCTCGCGATTACCGAACCGGTCACGTGACGGGCCGGTTCAGGCCTCGAACGTCACCACCTACGTAACCAACACACGCCTCGATACACGCTTCATGAACATTTTCCTGGAGTACTCGACACACGCTTCGAAGCCTCGACACAGTCGGACACATCGCTACCTGCCGTTGAGTATTCCTGCATCCCTACTCTTTCCTTACCTTTGTCCCGACCAAGACTCCATTCCTGCCTTTTTGTGGTTTTCGATCTGTTTCTGCCCCTTGACGCCGAGTTTGCTGAGCCCCTGTTTTTACCTTTTGATGCCGATTCCTGGACTGTCTGACTACGCCTCTGCCTTCCCATTGAAATAAACCAAGTTTCTGCAAATAACCTCTGCGCCTGGGTTTCTCCGTTCCCCTCCGTGATATACTCAATATAATAAAAACACAGCAGATATTACTACCATATGAAGATAAATATATTTTCTTCTACATCATATTCAACTTTCTTTCCGGTGCATCAGAAACAAGAAACATTTCCATCTATAATTTAATTTTTTTGACCCATTTCCTTTACAATGTACTGATGTATCATCTATGTTGATCCTAATTATCTGTGATATCTAGAGAACACGAGCAGCAATAAATCACGATCCTACTTATGGAGCTAAAATAACTTCACATATTATAAATGCTCTTTGTCTTGTTGCTCTCTTGTGCTTTCCTCCTCTGAGCCATAAGTCACTTCTTTCTCATTAAGGTAAAGTAGTTCTTGTTGATTTATGACGGTGACGCTCACATCCTGAGCTCAACTTTATTTATACGCCGGTTAGAGACAAGAATGCAGTCGAGTGATTCTCTTCTCTCTCGATTTTTACTCAACTTTCTACCACTTTATTTTTAACCTTTAGTTTCATTATTCAATGGTTTCTTCAGTCCAGAGCAGGCGAGTCAAAGTCAATCACAGAGTCAAAATGTTTTAAGAGGCAAAAGAAACACACATTTAAAAAAGTATATTTGACAGTAAGAACGAGCCTGGTTGTGATATTGTCTTATATTTTGAGGTTTGATCTCATGAATCTATGTTCGTCTAAATCTCTTTCCTGTTTAATTGTTGACATGGATAATCAACTCTTCCTTATCTTATCTTAAACACTGGCCACCAGATCAACATGAATCTACTTTGATTTTCAGCCAAAGACCTGACGAACAACATACGATGACCTTTGACCCAGATTTGACCTGATTCAAGGTCACAGTCGTGGATGAAAGAATATGTTCTGCAGGTTCATTGTTTCTTCAAACGCCTGTAGTGAGCAAACACTCCTGGTTCTTCTGGACCGTCTCGCTCTCCAACCCTCTTGGTCGGTGCCAGACATGATGGTGGATCTGCTGCACTTGTGTGACCTTCAGAGACTTGTTTGAACCTCCTGGTGGTCGACTGACGACCGACTGAGGAAGATGATCTTCAAACCACAATCATTTCAAACCAGTTCTGCAGCAGGTTTGATCGACTCAATGGAACCAAATGAAACCAGGAACCATTGAAATCATTATGTTTTCTACAGTCCAGACGAACAAACACAACAAGTGAAGGAAGTATGAGTTATTAAAACATAAGATTTAGTTCTATCTGTCGAAGAAGACGTTACATGAACTCTACAGTAACTCACTCAATAATCCATCAACGCTTAAAGTTTAGTTTCTTAGCAAACACAACATAAAACCTGCACATCTGAATAAAGACCAACAACGCTTGAACAAAATAAACTATAGAGACAAAAAACATCATTTTCCAGCAAAACGTTTGTTCATATGAGACCAAAGAGTGAATGAATGTGTAGATATTGTTGCTCAGACATGCTGGCTGTGAGGAGGTTTTTTTCAGATACTAGATAGAGGTCGTTGTGTTACCATGAGTCGTCACTTCTTGTGTGAATTCATTGGCATCACTTACCTGAAGAAAGAAGAAAAAGACAGTTTAGAATATTTCATCAACATTTAACTCAGAAGAAGAATTTGACAAACTGTTCAAACTTCATAAAAACACTTATTAAGTGATACATTCAGGTGGAAACTAAACTCCTTCATATTCATTCAAGCTGTTCATTTAAAAAGGTATGAAAACATTATTCTGTTCATTCAACATGTGAAGGTTAAACAGATCAAACACATGTTTCCAGACGACACTAAAGTCTCACGAAACACAAGATGTTCAAGAGTTTCTACAACATCTTGATGAAGTCGATCAAATCACAAATAGAACTGCTTGAGAAACAGAAGTTCAGCTTAAGACACGCGTTTGTTTTAAAGTCACGACTTATGAGGGTCGACAGAAAGAATTAAAAACACATTTGACTGACATAAGTGTTTGATTTGAGCTCAAGTCTCTACGACGATGAAGCTTCTTCTCCTGAAATCTATGAGGTGAATATGTCCAGGATTGTAGCGACACTGATGCCGGAGCAACAACATGTTTGACTCTGGATTAAAGTTGCAAAGAGCAATAAATATTTGATTCACACAATAACTTTTTTAACACGTTGAGTTCAGACGTTCAATGACACGTTTACAAACCTCTACGAGGCAAGACTGGGAATGTTGTGCTTTATTATTCACTCGAGGTGATTTAACAGCATTTAAAATATATTTACAAAGTTATTATAAAGACACAAACTTGTGTGTAGAATGTGTAGAAATAATAATTTAAAAATCACAGTATCAGCATCAACAAGAAACAATGATGATCCTTAATTGCAACATTATATATTTTAACATTTTGTATTTGAGACACAAAAATAACAAACTCCTTTTGAGATTATTATGGTCTTTTATTCCTGATAGTTTTATGTGTTCTTCGTGGAGACGAATGTTTCTCACTGATCTTGTCACAAATAGAAGAGACAAAGACAACGAGTGACTCACAACTCAACACAACAAACTACACAATAGACAACAGTTGTTTCTCACAATATCATTAAATATTGGACATAAATAAATGTAACAATCAGTCATATTTCAAAAAGGTCTGTTGTGTTTATATTTATGGTAAAGAAAACATATTAAAAGGAAACTGGTTCAAATGATATCAAGGTTTTGTCATGATTAGCTTTTTAAAAATGATATATATAATAAAACTCCTTTAATCTTGTGTAGTTTCTTCCATTTTAAATTTGCAGTGACAAAGTATTACAACAGCAACAACGTCTTGCAACAAATAATCATGATTATGAGATAAAAAACAAACAGAATCAATAAATAAAGTCAATAATTCATGTAATAAATCATCTTTTACAGTCAATAGTCACTGTTGTATGAACCATAATGACACGACACCACAGAAAACATCATTAAATATATGTTTTCTTACTATTTTGTAAGTAGAATGACTTAATCATAGTTGTTTTGTATCAAAGGTTTATTTATTATTGATGGTGTTTATGTTATTTAAATATTCAAAAAGGTCCAACACAACAAAACTGGATCAACATGAAAATAAAAAACTGAATAAAAAGCTTCAAACTTCACTAATTGGAAAATCCTGCAGTAGAAAAACACGTCATTATCAAACTACCCTGTGGATTATGTTCTAAACAGTGTTGACAGTCTAAAAAGTTTGACCTTTTGACCTTCAGAAAGCAGAGGAGCGACAATGAGATCTCTTGGGAAACAGTAATTGACAAGTTTGTGTTGAAAAAAACTCTTTAAATTACACTAATAAGTTGCTTCTGTTTACCAACAGATTCAGGCATTAATTAAACTCAATTCCACGATAAATATATTTAGATTCATGTTGAATAATGTTTGTACAAAACTATAATATTTGTTGATTTACTTGCTCATTATGATTTAATATGTTGGTCATGAAGGTTCTGAGGAAGATGAAGATCAACAGAATCAGTGAAGAAAATCAATTCTTTATTGTCTTGTTGATGATTTAATAAACATGTTCCTCAAGGTTCTGCATCCTTGTCCTTTTCATGAGGGAATTCAAAGCACCTCAAGCTCTTAGTTGTGAATTCTACACCTTAAAAAAACAGGGAAACTCAACCAATGATGCACGAAGATTTGTTGTGTGACGACAAACACATGTTACACAACTGTCAAGAACCATCAGCTGAGTCTTGTTACACTTGTTTACTGTTAATATTATCCATAGACACCAATAAAGTTCTGGTGTCTTTACATTGAAGCTTCTCCTCCTCACACTTCCTGATGAAAGAAACACTAAAACATACTCAGTGTTTGAAAGAATCTTCTCTTCCTGCATGAATGACAATCCATGTGTTGTTCACCACATGTACACAAAACACACACTCGATTCTATTCATTATCCTTTTGATCCTTGTTAAGAATGAATTGGTAAATAATTACATTCAACTATAACATTTTGAGCTCATATTATGATGAAATCGAACAATTATTTTATTTATTAAATACATACTATGTCTTTTTTTAATCTTTTTTATCTTTTCTCAACTTTGCTGCGCTGTTGATGATGATTTATGAAGAAAATTAGAAGTAAATTGTGATATATCTTATACTGTATATTTAACATTATTCATCAGACGACAGTGACACAAAACTATTAAACCATCATAAACATTCATTTCTAGTTATTATCAGCACAATCCAAGCTACTAAACAAACATGTTTATTTAAGTTTGTTCCTGAAAGTCGACATGTTTGTCTGCTTGGACTCTAGAAGGACTTTCCTCACTCGCGTGGAAGGAAGTGAAGCCTGAACAGATGGTTCACAGTTTGACTCGTTTCCTTCTGATCCAAATATAGATCTGAGTCGTGCAGTCGTGACATTGAACGTCCTTCAAAACTAAATACATTCAACATTAATTTAGGTTTTAATTGAGGTTAATATTTAATTCAGGTTAGAACGATGATAAATAATAACCCATAACATACATGATTATATTTCTTGAATGGTGGAAAGGAAAAGAAAAACCTTAAAAATCATAGAAATGGTCTAAAATCACAAGTAAAAAAGTATTTATATTTGTGAATATTTAATTATACTATGACTAGAGCAGATTAAGTTAAAGTTACCATGTGTTCCCTCCTTGAAGTATTTTACAGACCCATAATAGTATCTTAACTAAGTTAATATGTGAGTAAACTGTAATGTTTTAGACCTTCATTTTGTGAAGGAAATTCAAACTTTACATCGATCATGTGACATAAAGAGTCGTACATTTTGTGTGTTTTGTACAAACATTTTTATTTCTATTTACCTTGTGTTGCAGGTAATTTATGCACAATGCGTCAGAAACAGGAAGTCATGGATGAACTGACGACTGATGTGTTGCAGGTGTGAAGGAGCAGAGAAAATCCTCAGAGGAGACTGTGATGGGATTTGAACTCCATCAATACAACAAAGTCAACATAAATCCTGGATAAAATAAGGTTTAATTTCAGCACAAGTGGAAGTAGAAGTCTGGTCTGTCAGGACAGGTACGATTCATGATCACACGTCTACTGGAACAAACCTTCTCTCGCACTGACCTCGGAGGTTGAAATGACATTTTCACGTGTTATTCTCATGTTCCTCACGAGCTGGGATGTGAAAGAAAATGATTCATGTTTGGTTTTAAACCCAGAGAAACTATAAATCTAGGAAACAATGTTTCTTTACAAGATATTTGATGATAATTAATATATTTATTATTTTATATTTCTCATGTGAAGGAGACACTGTGGTGTGTGAGTCGTGGTAAGTATGAAAGTAAATAATACACCAACATTTATATTTCATTATGGATAGAAAGGGTTTTGAAAATATATTTAAGAATTATATTTAAATATAAACCATATTTAATCTCTTGCACCAACTTGACAAATGCACTTACATGAGTCAGTTTAAAAGCTCTAAATTTAAATAATACTTCCTAGTACTATGTCCATACATTTGAATCTGAATATCTGACAGAAACTAACTTCACTAAATGTTCTGGTAATGATTTGAAAATAAAGTCAAATTAATTAAAAATAATAAATTTATGTCAACAGAAAGTGTCTTTATAATGAGATGCAAATGATTTTACCTTTTATGCAAATGTTACATCAACACTATTCAATAACAGTTAAACACAAGTATTAGTATTTAGTAATGTCAGGAGGTAATACATTAATGTAATTGATTTATAAAATAAACCTCTCAGAGTTTGAAGTGCTTGAGTGAGTTTGATTCATGAAGTGTTTCCACAGATAATCAGAGTCATATGAACGTAGACTAATGTAAAGTCTTCTCTCTCCATTCAAACATGTTCATGGCTTCATACTTCAAACTGTGAGGCAGGAATGAAAAGTAGTTCAACATTTAAAAATGTACTACATTAAACATTTTTATCTGGACAATATCAGTGTTGAATGTAAAATATTCCTCATAACTGAGACTAAAAACATGGTTAAATAACAGGCACATGAAGCTAAAGTGTTATATTTTAAATATATTGTAAGGTTTGATGGTCTTTAGACAGTTGTAGCTTTATTTATGTCATAAAACAAAGATCAGATGTTTTGGTTCCAGTGCATGAGTAGAAAACTCTAAGAGTCAAAACATTAACAATAAGCAACAAAATAATGTGATGTTTTAAGTTCAACCAACACTAAACTGGAGTCGACCTCATGAAATAATGTAGTTCTTCTCTTTTTATATGTGTCTCTATAAACACCAATGCTGTGTCTCTAATCACACACTTCTCTAAGTGCACTGCTTTACAGTACACTGCAAGACAGTGCATTTACTTGTGCAGTACTCAAATGTGTACAGTGTAATACTGTCTCAAATCAAACTCTGCTGCTACACACTGACAGGAAATGACTCGACAGTTTCTTCTTCTACTACTTTTTAACAGTGATTGTAAGCAGTCGTTGAAACACTTTGTTAAACACATAAGTGACAGGAAACACAATAACCAGCTGTGTTCACTTCCATCACAACACACTTCAGAAGCAACAGATGGAGACGGACCTGGAGTCTGACGTTATATCTGACACTAGAGGAACATCAGAGATGTTTGAACAACACCTCAGTGACACGTTTAACGTGAGCGGAGGGAAATAAGCAGCTCAACAATGTGTCCAGCTGGAGTCATAAATCACTGCAGCAACAATAATGACAACATACTTCAGTGATACAAACACAACATACGTCGACAACATGTTCATGGAGCAGATTTACACCAGAAATCATGAAACACTGTCGAGTTTTGAAGAAACCGTTCATTTCTCAGACTGAAGATAATCCATGTTTCATTTGAACCTTTGAGGGAAACTAATCCATTCCTAGGATCCAAGGCTACTCTGGTGTTTCCTCGTTGGATTGAGAAGATGCTCGAGTTCAAACCTGACCTTAAGAGAAATGACAACTTTGAATCTACAGTAAAAGACACAATAACACACACGTCTCGCTGTGAATCCTGTTTGAATGTTTAACATCAGGAAGAAGAGAAACGTCGACAAAGTCATTGAGATCCAGTGAAAACACAAACAAACGACTGTGGACGTGAACGTTCATATATTAACATCTAATGTGACCTTCAACCATCTTCTTCTCAAGCTGTGTTGAGGCTCTTTACAAAATGAACACTAATGTTTTTAATCTTCTCAACAATTTGCATCAAAGACAACATGATTTAATCTGAACATCACAAAATAAATTAACTAAATATGAAAATAAACTCTTGAATTTGTGACTTCAATGAGTCAGATTTAATCACAACAGTTTATTGAGAACATTAATAATGTTTAAATCACCAGGAGGTTCTGGAACCAAACATGGAAAATATATTTAGTATATATATATATATAGTTTTCTTTGGTTCACAAATCCACAAATGGATGGATGGATGGATGGATGGATGGATGGATGGATGGATGAGGAATGAATTGGTCCCTGAGTCTATTAGTGTTGCAACTGGGAAGAATCACTTCATCTGCTTCACTTCTCACTGATAATTTCTCAACATTACTCAAGTGTCTTCACCAATTATCATTTTAACAGGTAACACTTTAAGATGCACTTTGTTCTTGTTCTTATTTTCATGAAACTTGCTGAACTGAACTTGTAAACCTTCCTGAAGGTGATCTCCAGAGGGATTAAAAAAGTCTCTCCATCTATCCATCCATCCATCATCTCCTTCCATTTCATTTTTAGTTATTGTTACTTTCATTAGAATAAACATGTTTTTATTTTACATTTACAATTTTTACTTTTTTTCTGCCTCAGATTGTGATTCTTTTTCAAATCACTCGCACCTTCAGCACTGAAAACAAAAGTATCTTCAGTGATGGTGTCGTCACTAAGACCCTGAAGCAATTCATTCACTTCCAGCTTCAGTCAACAAGTCGCTGAGAGAATAATTAAAACATTCATTTGTAAAGTGAAATAAATCATGATGGTTAACAAACCAGCCTGAAGGCAACACAGTTGCTCCGTCACATCAGAGGAAGAAGATTTAGACGAAGATTATCTTTTCAATCCTAATCCTTGTATTTGAACAAGAGGATCTCCAGGAGAGATTCTTCAGTAACCATGGTGACGTGGAGAAGCTTCTCCATGAGTCGTGGAAACTCCTTCTGGTCACTGATACCTCTGGAGAACATTCTTCTCTCGCTGACCTTATATCATATACATTATATTATATTATACTATATTACATATACATGTCAAAAGCATTAGTTCACTAGTGGCTTCCAAAAATGCTGACATGTTAACTCGTTAAACCTAAATGAAGCACAGTAGTATACTAGTCATGCTTCTACATTACTAGTGAGAAAGTGAAGGTTAGAAAAGATACTAGTAAACTAATGAAGGCCGACATGCCTACTAGTAAACTAGTTTAAGACTTTTCGCCCCTGCTAGTGAACAAGCCGCCCCAACATGTTTACTATTGAACTGGTAACAGAAAGACAGTTACTGGTTTAATAGTCCAGAACGGGTTACTACTAAACTAGTGACTAACTACTATACTTGTTCACTGGATCATCCTGGTATATGTCCAGCTCTGTTGACGAGATCATGAAATAACCAGAGCAGTAGCTCAGAGGAAATAAAGGAGAGAAGATAGGCCCACACTTTGATTGACAGTCTGGAAACTCTTAAATGTCAATCCAGAGCGAGGGAAGTAGAAAGTTGAGAAGATAATAGTTCAATGTTCAAACAAACAACAATTCTCTGACCGTGAGTCATTAGAGTCAGTTTCTCTCTTTTCTCTTTTCAACAACTCACACCATTAGATCAGAACACGAGCATCTTTTTTACATGTTTAGTCGCCCACGGTTTCTCTGGGACCTGTTAGTGTTTTAAATACAAACTAAATACTTTTATGTTTTACTCAAGTTTCCATCCATCCATAACTTTGAATTATCAACTTCTGGTTATTCACAAGAAAATATTTATTTTTCTTCATCTTATTTTGTCAACATGTTTCTCCTCCATTTTCACTGCTGTCCTCGAACAATTCTTCCTCTCTCTCCTGGAAACATTGATCAGTGATTTATGGTCTGTTGTTTTTCATCGTCTGGATAATAAAGAAATGTTTCTTTCAACTGTGATTCAAACATGACAGGTTCAAGTGATCTGTCAATCATTCAAGTGTTTTTTCTTCCTGGAAACAAGTCGTCTTCAGTTTCATCAAACACACAACCTGACAGTCGACTCACTAAAGGTTTGAAGGAATACACTATTAATGAACTTTACAGCGTTAATATGGTTTAAGTTCATCTTATCAAACACAGTCGTAAAGTTTCTCTAATGATGTCGATCTTTTGAACGTGTGTGTGTGTGTGTGTGTGTGTGTGTGTGTGTGTGTGTGTGTGTGTGTGTGTGTGTGTGTGTGTGTGTGTGTGTGTGTGTGTGTGTGTGTGCCAGAGCGTCGGTAAAAAAACTGGTACAAAAGCCCCGTAATTCACCAAAACCAACACACCCCCACACACACGTGTGTGTGTGTGTGTGTGTGTGTGTGTGTGTGTGTGTGGGGGGGTGTGTGTGTGTGTGTGTGTGTGTGTGTGTGTGTGTGTGTGTGTGTGTGTGTGTGTGTGTGTGTGTGTGTGTGTGTGTGTGTGTGTGTGTGTGTGTGTGTGTGTGTGTGTGTGTGTGTGTGTTGTGATGAACACACAGCTGGTGCTGTCAGAGTCAAACTTCTCACCAGGAACCGATCAGAGGAAAATGCAATTAAAAGTCTTAACGACTCCACGAGGATTTGGAAATTTTGGAAACGTTTCTAAATTATGAGTCAAATCTTCTGATCCTCGACTTCCTGCTCGTGACACAAACAGCAGCTAGACTTTGATTGACAGTTTTCACACAGAGGCTGTCGAGGATATTTTTAATTGTTTCTTAGATCGACTGATAGAGACGCAGATAAATTTCACTTAACAATTTGTTATCTCTTTGCACTTTGCTCTTTTTATTTGGTTTTACTTGGTTCTTTTTATCTGAACTTTGTTCTCTCTGCCCTTTGCTCTTTTTATTTGAACTTTGTTCTTTTTATCTGCACTTTGTTACCTCTTCACTTTGTTCTATTTATTTTCACTTGTTACTCTTTGCACTTTTGCTGAACAGACTTTACTTCTTTAATTTCTCTCCATAGAAACAAAGGTTTAATTCCTCATGAACACACACAATAATAACTAATAACAACTCATAATAAAGCCTCATTTACACAAACGAACAGTGTTTGATATGTTAATGTGTGCATAATAATGGTATAATTCTAATCATGTCTGGTTGAAAAGATAACTAGCAGGTGGATGGTAATAATCTCTCAGACACACTTCACTTGCTTCGTTAATTAAACCTTTAATCTACACATTTAAATTGACTCAGAGACTGAAGAACGTCTGTTAATATTCAACTGTCGTCAATTAAATGATGAAAATTATTTTCTCTCTGTGTTTGGTTCACTTTAAAACTTGTCATATTTACAAGTATAGAAACACAAAAGAGAAACTTATTCAATCATTATCTACTGGTTATTTCATATTTCATCATCATTCTTTAAATACATGAAGTTTAAAAAACATTTGATTTCATTAATCATTTCTTGTGGAATTTACCGTAAAGTTTAGCGATAACTCTCCAGGTTTAAGTTCAAGAGAAAAGAATCCTGAGCGACAAGTTATGATGTAATGACAGATAGACCCGCCTTTTGTTGCTTCTGATTGGTTAATATTGCGTCAGGCCTTCCGTGATTGGCTAGATTTACGCAAAACCAAACAATGTTTTTATGGTGAAAAGATAAATATTGAGTATTAAATGGGTCAGAATTAAATGTCAGAAAAACAAATAAAATTTTATTTAAGGCCAATATGTAGTTTTTTAATATCCTATCGTATTATTATTATTTTTTATACGATTTAAATTCAAACCCTTTCTGGTCTTATTTTTATACAACAACTTATTTTACGTCATATTTTCTTCTTATATATTTCAGGTCCTTCATTGAATGTTTGAACAGTTTTCAGGTTAAATTGTCTGTTTTCATTTTCATCTTGTTATTCATCTCTTGATGTCTATAGAAGAAACTGACACAGTTAATACAATAGAAATAAATATTGAATTATTATATACATCAGTATAAACTTCTACTATTGCTGCAGCTACAACAACAACAACAAACAAGTTGTTTTTAATTAAAACATGACTATCATATATAACACATCATCTTGTGAAACAGTCGTAAACTCTTGTATAATCTCTTCACTGAGATAATATGATTTTATTCAGAGCAGCTGCTTCACTAATCCTGTTAAACCACAGCAGCAGGAAGTGGTTCCTCTTCCAACAGGAAGTCATCGCAGCATTTTTAAGAGACAAAAATGGTCGAGGTAAAAACTTTAAACTTTAAAAAACTGCTAGAATCCTAAAATTAATTCAGATTCACTTGTGTTTATAAGTTTAGTTCTATTATCTACTGACCTCTGTTTAAATTAACATAAAAACATTTTCAGTTGAAAAAGCAGTTTCAGTTCTCAACTCAAAATAATTGCCTTTAAATCCAGACAAAAGCCAAACATTTTCAGTCGACGACTCTAAAAATGCGACCGAGGTTTAATTCAAAGCCGCTGACCTTCACAGTTTTCCCTGAAGTCAAGACAAAAGAAAAACAAAAGCAATGTTGTTAACAAAGATAAAGTTTTCTCCTGTGATTCGAGCACAATTTATTTAGACTTTAACTGAACCTTCATCAACATGTCATGGTTCACTGCAGTTCAACGAGTGTCATTGAAGAAGTGAAGCTAGAACTGATCGTATCCGTACATATTTGAAGAGTCAAATAAAGAAGAAACAAGAATGAACATCGACTCACAATGATTTCAAATGATGGTTTCATTTGTGGATATTGTCCAAAGTAACCATGAATTTAACAGATGCATAATTGTTCAATCATCTCATTCTTGGAAAGACAAAAATTAGATTAAAAAACAATTACCGTTTTGGCAGGAAATGAGTAATTTTAACTTGATAATAAAACAATCCATGATTTATAAAGAGAGTGAATATTGTCTTTTTCATAAATAGTGTTAAACAATGAAATCACTTTAGTGTTAATGACTTTCATGACATTTTAAGAACTTTTTTGTTGAATTAAATCTGGATTTTATCTGCAAAGTTTAAAAAACTTCTGGGATTTTTAAATGTTAATGTTAAAATCCATTCATGCAATTGATTGGTTTCGATTCAATATCTGCAGCTGAACACGTTGATCACATATGAGGATCATCCATGAATGAGAAGAAACTCTCTGAGCTTCACTGAGAACCTGAAGATTAGACTTGAAGAGAAAAAATAATCTCACACTTTTAAACCATGAAGTGTTGAATCTTATTTCAAATACACAGCAATAATGTGTGAAGAGACTCAGATGTTTGACGGAGACAAGTGATGGAACAATGATCAAAGTTGCTGGAAAAGTGAAGCAATAGCAAGAGTTTGACAGAAATAATCATGTGTTCGAGACACTTTTACTTCAGCTTCATACGACTATGAACAGTTGAACAATAACTATTAAAATAATCATCATCAGAGTCTCTAACACTTCAAAAGAACCGACCAGGCCTAAGAAATAAACATTATTTAAATAAATCATATTCAAAAAGTGTAGAAAACTCATGACCTTGGCTCCTTCAAGGGTTTGTCATTAAGAAAGAAAAGAGAAAATATTCATAGTATTTGTTCAAAAGAAGATAATTTACGGGAAAAAACTTTCTATTTTTCCTGTGAAAACATGTGAATAGAAGAACGACTGGACGAAGAACAAACACAACAAGGTTCTGTACAATGACCCACAAAGTTCTGCTGCGATGACAAAGACATATGTTTCTATCACAACTGGTCGACCTCACTCTGACACTCTTGAGTTGATCTATCTATCAAATGTACAGAACGAACTCAAGAAGCTGCTCTGATGTTGCATTAAAAGTAGATTTTCTTCAAAACAACAACAGAAATGTTCACCTCCCGCCTGACAAACTGGGTCTTTACCAACTGTGCCTTTAAGACGAAACTCCGGCCTCCTGACTTCCACTCCTGCAAGTCCAAACTGAGGGCATTGCTGAGTCTTTTTCAATCTTGACCAGACCGGTCAGATTGTTTCAATTCAGTTTGCAGCTCGTCTCTCTGTCTGCGAATTCCTGCCAAGAAGCTGCAACGGTTCGAATCCTTCGACCCGTGAATCACATGATACTTTTACCTTCAGGTAAGAAGCAAGTGTTTCTGACCTTAAAGACTTTCCCTCAGAGAAGTGAACATTCCCGGCGTTCAGCGCGGCTCACTTGAGTGTCTACAAACCAAAAAGCCGACACTGTGATTCATCGGTGGATCGAACGCAATCGCTTGCCCCCTAACTTTGATTCCCTCTTTCCTGACTGTTTCATCGTCATCAGCATCTCCTTCATCCTCATCCTCACCTCCATCTCTGTTGGCATCTACTGTCTTGCCACCTTCATCTGGTCTCCAGCTGCTTCCTCTAAACCTCCATTCAACATCTACCGTTGAGTAAGAAACTGATCACTTCATCTTAACAAATTGATTTGTGTCTGAGTTGTTTAATATGCAGGTAGATCATTAAGATTCTTTTACCTTTTTCGTTTTATTCTCGGTTACGAAACTTACCTCAACATATCATTTTTGTCTTTCATCATTCATTCCTTTTTAATAAATTCACAAAACGTTACGTCGCTTTACGTGTCTCTAGTTTGGTTTGATTAACGGTCAATTTAAGAGCCTCTTACTCAGTAAAGAAAAGATAATCATGACAACAAGTAGTAACTTTAGTTAATGAGATTGATTTAAACTAGTGTTTCATAGTTAATTAATGAGGCCAATTAATTAATTATTATCCACGTAAAATTAATAGTTTCTTTTGTACTATAAATCAAGGGTGGTGCTCCTTTCTTCAGGTAATTTTTACCTTGAGGCAATTTTAAAGTTAAATCTACCAGAACTTAGATGTTCTGGAAATAAACATTTTTATAAGAAATATAATACTACTACACTGATTACTTTGTAGCTCAAAGAACAAAGTACAGAACAGACATCAGAGTTTTATTGACATGCACTGTCCAATCATTTTGAACCTTGAGTAAAAATTTAAGTAAAACACATTTTTTAATATTAATTGTTAAAAAAATACTACAAATAATTGACTTTGTTACCTTTAAGATCATTTCTCCTCCAACACATCCAAAAACTGAAGTGAATCTAAAGATGAATTATTGTGATTCTTATCACCGATGGTAACAATATTGAAAAAGGGAAGATAAGAAAAAGTTAACTCAACAGTTTCATCATAATGAGTCAGTAATCCTTATGATTCCTTTTCATGGTGAAGAAAGTGATTCATGAGAAGCTGTGGTCGCGACGATGAAGATCAAATAGAAATATTCCTGACATGAAGCTGAATATTAAAATAGTTGAATGAAGAACTTCCTGATGAAAGTATAGAAAAAATAAGGATTTAATTGAATCAAGATGCTCAGAAATAACTTAATTGAATTCACTAGAAGTAATTAAACTTTTATAAAGTCGTCTGTAAACCTTTAAAGCTAGAACACAGGTTACTTACATTCCTCAGTCAAGTTATCCTCTGAGACATTAATTAAGTAATATAAACTCAAATAACATCCTATAAGTGACAAGTGGAACCTGTTTGAAGGAAACAGTTTCTGGTCAGTTTTCTGCAGTGTTGAACAAGAGACATGTCTTTATCAAATACAACACCCAGGTTTCTCAGGCTCAGTTTGACAGACTGACCTAAGTCACCCAAGTACTGACTCAACCCTGGAACCTTATCATCAGGAGCAATCACAAGAGTTTCAGTTTTGTCCACATTTAGCTGCAAACTGTTTTCACTCAGCCATTGTTTGATTTCTAGTAAAAAAGATGACTAAGCTGTTTAGCCTCTGGGGTTCAGTTGGATCAAAAGAGCAGTAGAGCTGGATGTCATCAACAAAAATGTGATAAGAAACATCAGGAAATCTCTGAATGATTTTACCGAGGGGAATCAAGTACAGCAAAAACAATAAAGGACCCAGAACAGAACCTTGAGGGACTCCACACAACAGATCTGCCGATTCAGACCTCATTTGATTGGCAGATACACTAAAACTGCTACTAACACAGACCCAGACAGTCCCACTTCATCCCTCAGTCTACTTAGCAGGATCTGGTGATCAACTGTGTCAAAGGCTGAGGACAGATCCAAGAGAACTAGAACAGTGAATTTACCCGAGTCAGCCGACATCATGATGTCACTGGACACTTTCAATAAAGCTGTCTCCGTAGAGTGATGTTTACGGAAGCCAGACTGAAACTTCTCATGGATGTCGCTCTGATCCAGGAGCAAAGACAGCTGCTCAGACACCACCTTGTCCAAGATCTTGGACAAGAAAGGGAGCTTAGAAATGGGCCTGAAATTACTGAGGTCAGTTGGGTCTAAGCCTGGAAGGAAGGACGTCATCTGAGCAAGAGGAGGGTTTCATCTTGTTCACTAGTGCCGAAATATCACCCAAAGATACAGCAGTGAAGGAGGACCGAGAGGAGGAGATGGGCTCAGAGACAGTAGGGGTTCCAAACAAAGGGGGAGAGATTTTCTCTTTGATCAATTTAATTTTGTCAATGAAAAATCTAAACAATGCATTGCTGTCAGCTTCACAGAAGACAGGCGTGATTTGATGAGCAGGAGACATGAGAGAATGAATCGTGTCAAACAACACTTTGGGTTTTTTCTTATTTGCTGCTACCAGTTTTCTGATGTAATCAGATCTAGCAGTTTCTACCATCTCATTGTAAGAAGACATCAGATCCCTGAGGTGAAGTCTGTGCACCTCAAGTTTAGTGGACTTCCAGAGACGCTCAGTCTTTCCACTTTCTTTCTTTCTCAACTTTCGTTGAGGTCTGGGCAGACGGCAGCGCTGACGTGTCGTCACACTTTTCAGTGAGAGGAACGTCAATCAAACATCGATGACGTCCGATGACGTCAGAGTTCTTCCGAGCGATCGCGACTGCGCGTCTCATCCTGACCTGAACTCCAGACCGACTCGATCGCTTGTGGAAATCGTCCGGTACACGAGAGATCAAACGATATTCCACAGAGTCCGAGTCGATCAGAAGCGAAGGAGGAAACTGTTTCACGGAACGTTGGTAACGGTCGCAAGTAAAGTCTTCCATCGATTGACAATAAACAAGTTTTCAGGATATTTTTTTTAATGTTAAAGCAAGTTTAAAAACTTCTTAACCAAATAGAACTCGTTGTTATTTGACTTCACGTGCAAAGAAAGTAGAAACTCTAGAGCAGATTATTCTGAACTTCAAGAGCCGTTTCAATGAAGGTCGACCCTGAAGGTCACGAGTGGAGAGACATGTGGACGACACTAGAGATCTACTCGTGTCAAGATGACCTCTGACCTTCTACACTCTCAAAGATAATCACACACCATTAACAATACAAGTGTTGAAATAAGACAAAGTATTCAAAGAGGGAATTAATTCTAGTGAAACCTTCGCTGGAACAGAAGCAAGAGTTGATACAGAAGTTTACAGGAGACTTGAATATATGCATCAGTGAAGCTTTTATCTTGTTCAGTCTCCACAGGATCATGAGCAGCAAATATTACACAAAAATAATAATAATATTTAACCAAGTCATCAACTTAAATGAGCATGTTTGTTTGTTTTCATGTACAACAAATGAAACCAAATCAAATATGTAAAAAGTATGTTTAAATAAAACATCTTTTGTATTAAACCCTCAAATCAAGGGCGCCACATACAATTTAACTTTTTATTCTTATTTCAAGTTTTTTTCTTCCAATTAATGTCTTGAGAACAAAGTGTTGAGAAAAAAAGGATGTAGGAAACAATTATTCTAATATATTTAGACATAAAAAAACATAATTTCCAAATATTAATAAGACATTTCCTCCTTGTGTTCGTGTCATATTGTGACAATGTTACTGAGCAGAGATGAACAAGTTATTCTCAGTGAAAACAGTTGAAATGATTCTCAGTTTAATTGATCCACTCGCTCAAAAGCTTCCAATTATCAATGTTCACTACAATCACATCTTTTTAGAAGCTCTGAGTGGATTTTTGGTCTATTTTGTGATTTTAATCCGTGAACAGGTGTTTGTATAAACACGTTGGACCAAAACTGCTTTAGAACATGTAGCAGCTGTGACCCTGTCTGGCTGGGACAGAATATTGGAGAAACAAACCAGTGGTAACTTTGGCTGATGATTGAAAGACTGAGAAACAATTTAGTCAAAATCATGTTTCAACACTCGAGCACAAACACCTAAAATACGTTTGTTATTCACACGTGGTAGTTGTTCGTCTAAACTCTAATGATCTTTATGAAAATTTTAGGTTCTGGTGGATCCAGGTTCAGGATATAGATTTAAAACCATTTTTAGTCCAAACTTGAGCCACATGAAATCAGTGAACTGTCGACAGAGAAACACATTTGAGTGACAGCAGTTGAAAAACCTTCACTTCCATATCTTGAGGTCCACAAGGATCTCAACGGCAGCAGGTCTGAGACTCACACGAGTCAACAAACAATCCTCAGAAACTCATCTTGGATAAGATGTCGATTTATGGAAGGAATTTACACTAAGAGGAGCAAACACAAGTGTTTTAAACAAATAAATATGAATTTAATGTGAATCTGACGCTGAGACGTTTAAGTAGAAACTTCAGATGAGTTTCTCCTGAAGTTGTCAGAGTAAAAAAGGCTTCTCTCTAAAGTCAGGATTACAGCAGCAGACGTGAACACATTTGTGTCGACACACAAACTGTTCCATCTTGTTAGTCGCTGATAGTTACACATCCTTCCCTGGAGTCTGACCGCCGACAAAATAACGCTTTAGAGTTTTGTTAGCGTCGGAATCTTGTCCTTCTTTCATCTCTCTCTTCGTCAGTCATGATTGACAGTCGTTATCAACGACACGATTCACTCGTCGAGTCGTCGTCGTCTTCACTTCACCACGTTATTGATCCACAAGAGTGAGATCGACGAGTAACTGTTGACGTTTGATCAGCTATAGATGATTTTTATATGTTCACCACAGAAGTTTAGATTCAATCAAGACACGTTTATTTACGATCACATCTCCACTCCAAACAAATCCCTCCATCATATAAACAACAATAAAACGATACGATTGATAGTAAAACATTTTAATCTGTCGTACTTTAAATATAATCAGCCACTGGTGCATCATGGGAAACTCTAATTGGACATAAAGTCATTGATTTATCACTAATTAGTCGTCGTTCGATCCTCAGTCGCTTCTGGAGCAGAAAAGAAAAACATCTTAAACATGATCCCAATGGTTTCTATTCACCTCGAGCACCATCACCTGAGACTCGAGCCAGAGTTTGATTTACGACTCGTTTGATTGTAAAACACTGACTCTGGAGCTTAAATCTGGGCGAGAAGGTCCAGATGATGTGGTTCTGGTAACAATGGTGCGACACAGAAGGAGAACAATGGCTTCATGATCAGAGATGAATGGATCCTGAAGCTACAACCAGAGAAAACACTGAGTTACACTGATTTAAAAATGAAACATGTTATTGTTTTTATAGTTACATAAAGAAATGATTATGTATCTGGTGTTTTACAAATAAATTAAACTGTCATGAGTTAGTTTGTCCTTATTTTAACCAACAAAGATGAAGATATTTTAAAAGATGTGTAACATATATTTGTCAACTCTTATAAAATCACCTAAAGTCCTCATAAAAGCCACACGTTCAACAGTTTCCTGCTGAATTACAATTAATTTCACTTTCATTTTACGACAGAAGGAGAAAACCAACGACTAAAGTGAGATAAATCAAGATCGTGAAACAATTGCAAAAGTAAATGATTGAAAAATAAATGTGCAGAACAAACTATAATTGCAGCCTCGACTGAAACTCACCAGTTATTGGTTTTTGGTTCGAACGAACAAAGAGAGGAAATTAATATTGACACGAATAAACAACAAAGCTGTTCAGAACACAAATGAATAATTCTTGGTTTATTTTGAAATTAATAATTCTTGGTTTACTTTTAAATAAGCCTAAAAATGAAAGATGGTTTCAGGCTTTTATTTTACGTCTTATTCACTTTTTCATCAAAGAAGAAGTAAATTGAAATAATTACTTATTAACAGGATTATTTTTCATGGTAATATCTTCGAAATGAAAAAGAACCAAAACATTCATTATTTTCCCCCAAAATTTCCACAATAAAATATAAAAATCTTATTATTATGTTAACTGTTGCTTCTTCTTCTAAATGTCATGAGAATTTATTTCCACAAACATCAGTGTCAGAGAGAATCAGAGAAGAAACCATAACAAGTGAAAGATGATCTTTCTTTGTGGAAACAAGATTCTCTGATAGTTTCATCGTGAAGCAAACAAGAATCAAGGACTTCAAGCAAAGATGATATATTTACAGCATCAGTCGACTCTTGACACTTCACACTCAAAGCTGCTGTTTCTCTGCTGTTACCGTTGGATTTAAAGAGACAATATGTTCTTTTAAATCAACTTAAATCAAGTTTATGAGCTTTAATAATCTCATGAAGTGGTTTGTATCCAATAATATCCACAATATTTAACCGTTGATCTCGTCGTCTTCATGACATTAACAACATTGACGATGAAATGTTTTCAACACAATAATCGGTGAATATTTTGTATCAAAGCTGTCGTGATAGAAGTTAAAATATTTAAATAAAGTAAGATTCATTATGAGGAACTAAATCTTTCCAGACACTTTATTTTTACTGCTGATCCCGAACAATCCTGGAGGTTTTACTGACCATTAAGGTCTTGATGCACAGATTTATAGTCAAACTCATCGCAGCGTAAAGACATCGTAAAATCAATGTTTTCAAAAAGTTAGATCCAGAGTGAAGTACTTCAGGAAACCATTGTATGAATATTGCAATATATGGTGAATATTAAGATGAAATATTGACGTTAATGTGGATTTTTAGTGGATGGAGGAGAAAAGATCTTTCGTTCTGAGACAGAAAAATATGGTGGAATTAAAAACTGCTTCATGTTTAAAATTCAAATGTTATTTAATGATAAATGTTTATAAACATGTGAACGAACGAGTGACAGAAGAAAATCATGAGCATGAAGAAGAAATGATGAAGCTTCAGAATATATTACATTTCAAAGATGTTTTCTTGTGTAAATCACTGGAACTGAACTTATTTCCATCAATGGTTCACTGCAGTGACATGTGAAGAAAACTCTGACGACAAAACACACTTTGACGACAAGATTCAACATCTATGTCACGTTATGTTCAAAGATGTTTTCTTTCATTTGGTGAAATATTTGTTCATTTGTTTCTCCAAATATATTTTCATCATCAAGTTTGTACTGAAATATAAAGATAAACTCTAAAAACATGACATATTTCTATGATCTCTTAACTTAAGAAAGAAAAATGTTTTGTCAGAGAGATTCTTAAAGATATGTTTCCACATAAACAAACAAGAACTATTTGTTCCTCCGTCAACAAATCACTGAACAAGACGATTAAACCACAGACACATGTATGAGATTAAAAGAAAAACACTTTTGTATCAGAAGTCAACATTCAAATGAATGAACTCTAGGCACGAGTGAGAGATAAGAATCGAACATGTTCGTGGATCATTTGTCAGAAAGCCTGAGAGTAAAGACATCAATAAACTTTCAATTAGAGTTTTTTCTCCAAGTAATCGTTGTTTTCACAGAACTTTCTCTCAGTGTGACTCAAATAAAAGCCCATCATTAGCTCATTAGTTAGTGGTTTGTCAGGAAATAGTCTGGACATTAACACTGGATCAAGGTCACTGAGTGGTTGTTTGTATTTTCCTCCATTACCCTGATCTGTTTCCACTCAACACCCTGCTGTGCAGACGAGTCAGGCGGCAAATGACTGGAGGTCAAAGTTCATACAATCAATTAAACACAGTTTAGTGAAGAGTTTTGACTCGTGTTTCTTTCTTGTGTGTTTGCCAGCAGAATAAAACCATATCATGTGAATATATTCATGTGAAGTCGGAGGTTCTTCTTCCAGAGGGTGAAGAAGCCACGACTCCACGAGACATGAGACTCTTTCATCTTCTCAACACTTCAGAGAAGACCATCTAACAACATGGACCTCTTTTCTAAACACCTGCTGTTCTGGAATATTTGGAAATATGTAAACAAACACTTTTCAGGAGCAAAAAATATTCATAAAAACACTGTTTTACTTTGATCTGTTTGAGCAAAATGTGATAATTTTAGTTTATTTAGACACGAATGAACACATCCTGTAGAAATACAAGCTCTAACTATGAAGCACAAAGTATAAATACTGAATCTACTAGATCTGAAACACACACAGTAGTTAGTACTTCTTGAACTTCAACCAACAACATGCTCGGAACCACAAGTTTCTAGTAGTACAAGTTGAAATGTAGACAAGAGAAAAACCTGATCAATATAATGAGTTAAAAATAAGTGAAAACTAAAAAATCTACTCAGTAGAATTGAAGTCACTCAAAACAAAATGTATCTTTAAATATGATACAATAACATATGCAGAGAAAATGACTTAAAGAACTAGTTTAATACAATGTGAAGTAATTAGAACAAATTCTATAATATTTTGTTGATAACAAACCTCAGAAAATTCAGTGTGAAGAATTAAAATAAAATCATGCCTTTCATGTTTTTTCACCGTTTTTTAACACAATTTAAAAGCTGGTTTAAAAGTTCTGAGAAATGATGGAATAACTGCTGATAAAGATTGCTGTACATGACGTGGTACAAGTGTATTCATTAATGGACAGATAATAGTAAACCATGTCAAGTTGAAGCTCATTGTATTCTTGGTTCAATGGTTTGAGCTTTTGTTCTGACGATTAATGCTTCAATAGCTCAGAGTCGTTCATAAATCATAAAAACAAAACAGTTAATCCCAAAACAATCCTGCAGCTTTGCTGCTTTAATGAGAATCTGTTTCAAAGGTTCAGTCTTAACCCTTGAGCTCAAGTGGATCACATGACTTTAGAAACACTCGCTGCATTTACACTTCACTGGCTGATGAAGAACAAGGTTTATAATTGTTCTCCATTGACTCCCTTCACACCTTCTCTCTCCACTAACATATTCATTCATATATAAAGTTGGATGAAAATGGAGGTTTTATTAAGAAGCTCTTGTTTTACTTAAAGACGCCTCTGGTCGTGTATGAAGTCATTTGCAAAAGTTAACCGTTTTCCATATTTTCTGCATTATTAGACGCACTGGATTATAAGGCGCACCTTCAATGAAGCCTATTTTAGAAATGTTTTCATAAATAGTTTGCACCGGATTATAAGGCGCATAGAATAAAAGCTACAGTCAAACGTTTGACTGGGGTTGTGTTATGCATCCACTAGATAAAGCTGTGCTAAAGGGAATTTCAACAAAACAGTCAGATAAATTAACACTTTATTAAGCGTTCTGGCAACTCCGTTCACTTCCATGGTAACGATGTTCAAATGATGTTTAAAAGGCTGAGACTGGTGTTGTGAGCAGACAAATGTTGAGCGAGCAGCAGAGAAGTTGAGCGCGTGTATGACAGCTAGAGCGCGCAGCAGAGTGATTTTGAGTGTACAACAACCAAAACACACTCGCTCAAACCAATGTCAGTAATATCACTCAATCGCCATCCGCCATGATATCACGTGGATCGTAAATCCCACCTCATGATGACGCAATGACATAATCCCGCCCATAGCGTGTCGACTCAGTCGGCGCAGAGTCAAAAAAGTGTTTGTAAACAAGTCACCACCAGGTAATGTTTATAAGACGCACTGTCGTTTTTTGAGAAATTTAAAGTATTTTAAGTGCACCTTATAGTGCGGAAAATACGGTACTTAGAGAGGGAAATAAAGAGAAACAATATTGTGAATATCTAGTCCAGCTGTTCTCTCACCATCTCACATTTCATTCGTCCTCACTCGGAGGTTTTGAGCTTCACTCAGCAGTCGTGGGACAGAGTGTGTTTCTCAACGACTGTGTTCACGCTGTTATCCCTGCAGTTCCAGACACTTCCTCATCATTCTGCAGATCTTCACAACAACCCCCTGGATCGATGCATCTCCTGTCACAGTCACATGAAGAACCTCCGGCAGTGCTGACTGTTGTGCAGGCGAGCTGCCTCTAAAGTGTTGCTTCAGTTCCTGGTTCTCTTCCTGCTGTGGGTCTTTGAACATGTTTGTGTGTAACATCTACTTCTGGCACCTCCTGACGCCAACAACACCACATTTGGCAGGAAAATAACACAAAGTTTTGTTGTTCATGATGACATTCTAGAGAACATCAGATCATCAGTAAACACAGGCTTCGTCTCTTGCCCTGAACAACTGGGACAGAGCACTGTGATCCTGAAACAAGAATCATGGGTAGAAAGTTATGTTTTTACCTTTAAATTAAAAAACAAACAGATATTGATCCTATTGGTCGTTCTTAGATGAAGACACTTGTGAAGCGCGAGGATCCTCAGAGCCGTCCAGACGGAAGCCATTCCACCGTCAACATGGCAGCTCGCCTGGAGTTTGTCGATTGGCAGCACGTTTGCTCTTCAGTGTGAACGCCAGGCGTCGTATTTGAAGATCAGTTCAGCTCCATCAACGAGTGTCTGGAGGACAATCCTGAGAATCTCACACCTCGATCCAATCTAACATTTCTGGACACGGTTGAACAACAGCTGCTGAAAATCAAACTAACAGCCAAAAAATATTCACTTAGTTAATCATAACATTTATTCTGCCTGTTCCCAAACAGGTTAAAGTATATCCCAGCTACTCGGGGCAAGAGGCAGGGGACACACTGAACTGGTGACTATCAGAGAGAATTATACTTTTATTTGAATACACTTGTAAAAATCCTGAAATGTAGCTTTTTTGTGTATTATTTCACGTTTTCTCTGGAGATTATGAGTAAAAAACACTATCAAGTGTTTTGTAAAAGACTGAAACATAAAAGGTTCAGTGAATGTACTGAACAAGGATCTTACTACGTCCTGATCTGTCAATCAAGTGTTTACGACCTGGAGAACTGACATGAATTCATCACAACTTTACACGATTCAATGGTGTGTGAATCCAGAGAAGAACAACACAAGGACTGTATTTACAGTAGTAGTACTAGTGTGCGTTCAATTTGTCAAAATACTGAGAACTATTCACTTTGACTTGACAACACCGACACGTCACGTTACTATGGAAACGAAGAGTTAGGCGACGCGTCAAAGAGGTAGAACATAAAGTTATGAAACCAATAACTCAGAGATTTTGCTCTTCATTCCCATAAGAATGTGTTCAGTGCAGTCAGATGTGAGTCATTATCAGCATCAGTTCTGTAGAAGTGAAGGGAAGTTAGAGGAGGAGGGACATTCTGGTGACATCACAGTTGACAGAAATATTTATCTGATTGGTCGACGTCTCGCTGTGTCGTAGAACAGGAAGTAGCTCGAGTCGATCTCGCAAGCAGATTAAAATATATTTAGAAATCTTTTTTTTTAAATGACAGACGTCTAATGCTGAGTCAAAATGGATTTTGCACGACAGTAAATAAAAACAACAGTGTTCAGGCAACACACTCTCAAGTTGTGACCTTGTATTCACTTAGTTTATGTTTTGTTTTTACATAGTTTGTGTGTAAACACAGAGTAAAATGTCAACTTGAAGTGTCCTTTGATAATGAATGTAAAATGCAGAGGAAATATGCTTAAAAGACGACTTGAACAACCATTACATTAGTGTTAGACAACAAATAAAAGGTAATTGGTTGAAAACCTGCTTCGTAAATTCAAACATGTCAACATAACTCTATACAGACATGATGAAAATAATGATACAAGGAGGGATCAACAAAATAAACAGAAAAGATGTAAACAAATAACCTACTTTCTCCATATGACCGTAAAACCAACTTTAAAATATAATGAAAAACAAAAACAAAAAAGGAAAAACATGACTTTCTCGTAAAATGCCACCGTTTTATTCCAGAATGCTACACAATTATGTAAACAAAACATTATATTAGTCCAATAAATAAAACAATTTGTGAAACATTTTAAAGACTTTAGGAAAAATATTTGCAGGCATAATTTTTTAAAGGATTTAACAAGTGGACTGTGTTCGTTAAAAATCCTCAAAGCTAAGAATCGCTCCTCGCTGTCAGAACAACCTTTTGCTTTACTTATCCATTTTTCCAGTATCCAGTAAAACTATTGTAATTATGTTTGTGTCAAATGTTTCTTTGTTGATTAGATGTTGCCCTTGATGTTGGCGTATAAACATTAAATAGTCCTGCATGACTCGTCTACATGTTGGTCTGGCTTTAAACCAAGACTGCATTTCTTGTCAAAGAGAATCAGGAATTTAACCACAAAAAAAAAAAACTGTTACAAAAAGCACACAATCTAATGACTTCATCAGGGCAAAAAGTGGAAGGTTTTAGACCAACACCACCACCTAACCTTGACCTAACAAACCATTTCACCTCCTAAAGAGGAGGCTTGATGGCAAAACACCCCAAAAACAGAGAAGAACAGATAAAAGCCTAGAAAAATGCAACAATCTGGCGGCGTTGATGGACAGCAGGTAGCCTTGGTGTCATCCTATTTCTACCAGGGGCTCCAACACTCACTACACTAAATAAATAGCCCCAGATCGCTTGACCCGCTTCTGTTTGGAATTAGAAATCAGGTAATGAAGGCATCATGTGGTGCACGCTGGACAGGGCCTCTTCTGCCAGTATGTCAGGCTGAAGGACATCAAGTCTGACACTATGGTGTGCAGTACAGGAGCACCTCAGGGGACAGTACTGGCCCCTCTCCTCTTCACCATCTACACTTCAGACTTCTGCTACAACTCAGAGCTGAGTCTCGTCCAGAAGTATGCTGACGACACTGCCATTGTTGGATGCATCAGGGACAACAGCGAAGACGAGTACAGGAGTCTGATACGTGACTTTGTGGACTGGAGTGAGAGGAACCACTTGCAGCTGAACACCTCAAAAACCAAGGAGCTGGTCTTGGATTTCGGGAGGTCCAGGACAAAGCCACGTCCAGTGTCCATCAGAGGCGACGAGGTGGAGATAGTGGACAACTATAAGTACCTCGGTGTGTGGATGGACAGTAAACTGGACTGGTCCTGCAACACAGACCATGTGTATAAGAAGGTTCAGAGTAGACTGTACTTTCTGAGGAGGCTTCGATCATTTAACATCTGCAAGAAGCTCCTCTGCATGTTCTACCAGTCTGTGGTGGCCAGTGTCCTGTTCTATGCTGTGGTGTGTTGGGGTGGAAATGTGTCCAAGAGGAGTGTCAACAGGTTGGACAGGTTGATCAGGAGGGCTGGTTCTGTGGTTGGAATGAAGCTGGAATGAAGCTGGACTCACTGGTGACAGTTGCTGAGAGGATATCATTGAACAAACTACTGTCCATCATGGATGATGACAGTCATCCTCTGAACACTGTCATCAGGGAGCAGAGAAGCAGAATGAGTGCACGAATGCTCCTACCCAGGTGCAAAACAAATAGACTCAGGGACTCATTCATCCCTCGGGCTATTAAATTGTACAATTCTGAGTTCGGGGGCAGGAGTGGAGTGAAAGTATCTGGATGTTCTGTTCCATGTTAGTCTTTGTATCTTTGTCTTTGTTGTTTTTCTTTCCTTGACCTATGTCCTTTGTCTTTGTCTTTAGACTTAGATTGTGTCATCTTGTTCTTCCTCTTTATGTTCTTCTTATTTTATTTTTTATGTATTATTTTTTATTGTTTATGAAAAATTGCTGGCTATTGGTAAAAAACAATTTCCCAAAGGAGACCTCCTGAGGGATCAATAAAGTTTTACCTTACCTTCTGATTGGATGACCCCTGGATGACCTTTCCATACCGCGATCCAATCAGATCGCCTTATTATGCACATGACCGTGTTGTTGTGTTGGGCTTAGAAATCTGCCGCGAGAACGTCTTTCCCGGTGAGAAAACCTTTCAATGTTGCTCACGTTTCATCTCAAAATTCTCCGTCTAAATCAAGAACAGACACAATGTTCGATCAAGCTACTAGTATCGCTAGCGTCGGGTTCCACGTCGACCATGTTGATGATGACGTGAAGCCCTGAGGATGGGGTGGAGATAGCAGGCATCAATCTGCGATCTTTGTCCACAGTTGGGACGAATTTTCTAATTCCAAACAGAAGCGGGTCATGTGATCCCAGACTATTTTTTTTAGGGTAGCGAGTGTAGGAGCCCCCGGTAGAAATAGGAAACACCCAGGCTAGGTAGCAGGCAATTGTTAATGCAAAGGTTATGACACCAAATAATATATTTTATTTACTTTAAGATGATTTGTTCCATTACTTTTGCTCACTTAACATAAAATGCCTTTGAGTAATACTATTTGTGATATAAATATCAGGAACTAAAGCTGAAAATTATGAAATCTAGTCTAATACTCGTCTTATGATCTGTGTAATGTTAATAAATAATATTTTCCTGGTGTCTCGTGTCTCAGTCAATAAACATCTGCTGCTCCAACAAAAAACTGGAGTCTGTTGTCCATATTCATGGTTAAACTTTATTTACACTGAAGAGAAAACAAGAGTCACAATGATTACAAACAAACAGTCGAAGAAAGATTCATCCAAACACACGTGGATCATGTTGAAGCCTCAGAGAGTCTCTGGCTGAACATCTGCTGGAGACACATCCACCATCTCCACTTCCTCCACAGGTACTGGGAGCTGCTCTCTACTCCTGCTCCTCAGGACCACAACAACAACAACAACACACATCATGAAGATCACAACAATGAGCAGCACAGACCTCGCTAGATGGTGATCAACCTCTGGCTCTCCGAACATTACAAGGGTCTTAGATCTGAACACACAACGTTTGTCTTTCATAACCAAACACCAGAACTCTCCGCTTTGTTCCAGAGAGATGTTAGTGATCACCAGGTTCGTGTTGGAGTAAAAGATCATGGATTGTTGTTCATGATTTAATACGCGTGATTGTCTCCCTTCAGTTCTGTTTGTCTTCATGAACCAGAGAATCACATCAGGCTGTTTCCAGTCGCATCGAAGAGTCACGTTTTCTCCTCCAGTGAAGAACACATCAGCAGGCGGGTCAGACTCAGGACACACATACAGGTAGTGATATTCATGATCCCGATCACTGTGCTCACAGATGTATCTACCTGTGTGGTTCAAGGTCAGTGATGGAAACATCAGAGTGTAGTTGTGACTCTCTTCATATGTCGTCACTGAATTAATCTTCCACTTGTGTGGTTTGTTTCCACTGATGTCAGAGCAGTTCAGCTCCAGACTCTCTCCCACCCAGCGGTGAATATAATTTGGTTGAACATCAACTTCAAACCTGTTCAGTAGGTCACAGGTCTGATGGTTCTTCTCCAGGCAGAAATAAGAGTCACTACGAGGAAATGTTACCAGCAGAGATGGTTTGTTCTTCACTTGCTGTAGTTTGTACATTGAAGATGTTTCATCATCGATTAAAGCTAATTCATAATTTCTTGTTCTGTGGTTATATTGAGGTAAAGCCCACTGGACACTCTGGTTTGGTCCCACACCGTCACAAGTCAGCTCCAGTGTCTGTCCAGCAAGAAGGTCAAAAAACTGAATTCTCATCTTTTGTGTGTCACAAACCAGGAGAGTGAAGTTCCTCTCGTGCGTCACGTTGTTCTGGGTCCAGCACTGTTCTTGGTACTGACCCGAGTCTGAAACCTCCAGAGGGTATATTCTATAATAATCTTCTGTCTGCAGCCTGGAGTCATGATGCTGTGAAGAGTTCCACAGAAGTTTCTTCTGCTCACCGCTCCATCTTGAGATCAAGCAGACGTCATCAGCGGTTTTGTTCAGGATGAAGCGATGACGAGCTCCTTCCATCAGGAGGGTTTCAGCGAGGATGTTGTTGAAGAAGAACGCCACCAGCAGCAGGATCTGTGCAGCCATGTCTTCGTCTGTGAGTGAGAGTCAACTCTGCTGCTGCTTTATGATCTCAATCTCTTCACCATCAGCAGCTTCTCACGTACGATCGTTGGAACGATATCATCACGATGACGCTCTGAATGCTACTTCCTGTTAGCTTTATCAGGTGTGAAGCGTCAACGGAAACTATTAGGAATTCATACGTAGCTTCACATCATTTTTATGCAACTCAGCTAAAAACATATTTCTTATCATTCTTTCAATCAAACTGACTTCAACTTGTTTCTCTTCTATTACTTTATTCAATTTCAAAATGTTAATTAAATATATATTTCAGTGTCTAAATTTAAAGTGGATTTACAAAAGTAAGTTTTTAAAGTGAGAAGTATAAGGAGAAACTCAGAGGTTTAAAGCTTAAAGCTGCAGACAGTTCAAAAGACAGTTAATGTGAAGTGAAATCATTTTTATCATTTATGTCCTGATTTATTCTGACACTTTATTATTCCAATAAATTTTCCCGATTTATTTCTACGTCACTCGACAGATTGATGGTGTGATACACTTTAAAGTCAGAATATAAAGTGGTGTTTAAGGTTCTTGGTGTGAAAATGTGTTTGTCAATCAAACAATTAAATGTTACAAGTTTGAAAATCAGTTTTCAAAACATTCATGTGACAAACTCTTCAAACCAGTGGTGTTGACCTCGTGACCTTGAGCAGCGACTGATGAAACTGAGGTCGAAGGTGAACACGAGTCGAGATCATCTGCTGACAGACGTCTGGACAGAGATGACGAGTCAAAGCGAGTTAGTTGGTTTGTAACTGAGATAAATAGACAACAAATGACAAACTAATTCTAGATATGTTTAAGAAATAAAATCACAGATTTTCAAACTTCCCAAAAACATCTCCACGAGCAAAACACATTTTTGAAAGTATTTCCAGAAGAATCTAAAAACACAGGTTCATGGAAACCATCAAGACTAAGTTCATGGATTAACTTCCACATCTTCATCTGGGATTTAAATCAGTGTAACATCAGAAAACAAAGTGAGCCAAAGACGGTTCCAGCCACGTTATTTCTTATGACCTTGAGCTCATTCTTTCATTGTCTTGCGAGAAATTCTGCAGAATCTAAATGGAACCAGATGGTTTGATGAATCAGCTAAAATAAAACGTGGCTCCAGGTTGAGGTTCTGCCTCTGAATATATGGATTATAAACAGTTTAATTTAAACTAAATGTTCACCATCATATGATCCTGAAGACGCCTTTTAGAAGAAGTGGTTTTGGTCTGTGTGCTGGTCTTCTTCCTCAAGGACAAATGAACCACTTTGGGAGTCAAAAGAATATTTTTTCTGTCTGTAAAACACATGAGTCGTGTCTTCTTATCCTAAAGCTAAAACACAATTTACCCACAATGCACCGAGTCCAGTTTTAAGGATTCATTTGACTTTCTCCTCGGCTGCTTCCTGACCTGATAAAAACATGTTCATTTATCTATTTCTGGTTAATGTATCCCAGTATATTCAACAACCCAAATGTAAAGGTTTGTATTTCAGAGTAAAAACCTTTTATCTTCAGACCAGTGAACGTTTGAGTTAAAATAGATGCAACAAAACATTATTCTGATTATTGAGCAACAAAAGGAACTTGAAGATCCGTTCAACTTGTACAGGAGTGAGTTAAATGTTTCACTTGTCATGTTTATTTGTACTAGTGTAAATGAAGACAATTCTATACTAATAATAAATGAAGGGTATTTTAATAAATATAGAAACATAAAATAATTTTCCACATGATGTAAATAACGTTCAGAAACAACAGACCAACAATCCGACTACACAACATGACTAATGCTAGAACACAACATGTATTAACATGAATGTGTTCAACAATCTTCCTCTGGTTTAAGTTCCTGATCGAAGCCATTATTTGAAGCTGATCTAGATTTTTCCTCTCATAGAAAGCGACTGAAAAAGAGTGAAAAAGCATCAACTCTCCTGACGTCACAGCACGAGTCACGCTGACCTAAAGGAAGGGTAGGTGACAAGTGTCATGTAGAACATTGAGAGAAAATAAGATTTTCTTCTGAGCTTCATCTCAGGGTCACTTTTAAGATCATGTCAAGAATTATTGTAGCTGAAGGAGCTGCAGTGAGTCCATGAAAGATCCTCAAGTGGCTCTGCATGGTTTGTCACTTCCTGTCGACTTCCTGTCTACTTCCTGTCGACTTCAACCACACACATCAAACTCAAGGACCAGGTCGAATGGTTTCTTCAAAGTAGATTCAAGAACCGACTTTAAACTTGATAAAACCAATAAATAAAGATGAGAAACAGAAAATCACAGTAAAAAAACATATATAGAGATTTTCTAAACTGTGGTTACAGGTGTCAAAGGTACTCGAGGAGTGTTTGTTGAAGAAGGACAAACATGGAGAAGATCAAGATCATCAGATCATCCAAGAAAGTCATGACTTCAGCAAACATGTGACTAATGTAACATGAAAGCTGAACAAGGAAGGTTGTTTGTAACAAGACAGCAGCTCCAGTGAGACGATGATCCACTGACAGACTCTCTTGTTCAACATGTGGCGAGTGTTTGGCCTCATTTAACTTGGACCGACATGAAGCTCTTTTGAAAATCCAGTGTCTTTGAGGTGTTTTGTTCGAGTGCAACGAGACTCACTCTGACACTGAAGCATTGTTGTCTTCATAGGATTAACTCGACTGAGCTTCAGCCAATAATATTCATCAGAAGCATTTAATTCCACAGATGACACAGTCTGCAAATGTAGCCAGAATTCTGAGCCGCTCTAGTAGAAGAACTCACATTTCCCCGATCCTTAAAACTCTTCTCTGGCTGTTGTTAAAGCACTATGTGACCCTGGTCAATAAAGATCTTTACAAATAAACTTTACCTTTACTTACTTTAGAAGAACAATTATTTATGAATTTATCTCACCCTTTAGTTACAGAGCAGAGATTTAAAAGTCGTATCCTCTCACGAATCATTGATTTCAGTCTAAAATCAAATTCAGTTTCCAGATGTAAATCTTCTTCTGTCCAGATGTTCTGTTGCTTTTCTCAGCTTCAACCTCCTGCAGCAGAGAAGCAGCATCAAGAACACAGTGAGCCTCGAGTCCTGAGTCCATTATCTTGAGTCATTAGTGTTTGAAAACAGAGTCACATTTGTAATAGAAGCACAATTACAAACTCAATTGAGTGGAAAATGAGAAAAAGCACGTCTGAGTTCCTCAACCGTCCTCTGAGACGTTTACATCCAACGATTACAAAGTTTGTTCCATGATCTTGTAGTTTGTAGAAGATCTCAGAGAATCACAAACTCATTCAAGTGATGATTATTTAACTTTGTATTTGAGATCAACAATCTTTCAACAACTTGATTTCTTGAGCGACTTCAGGTCAAGACGTTTCAAGTCTTGATCTTCTCTCATTTTTTTCAAGTCAAGAACAGACAAAACATTATTTGCAAAGTGAGAAATAATTTCTCACAAAGATCATTTCAAGTAAAATTCTGTCAGAAGTCGAGCTGGTTTAACTTGGATCAGAACAAGATTTGACTTTAGCCGACGATGTTTTATCAGTTAAATAATCTAATAATAAACCTTCATCAAATCAAAGAACAAACATCGACACAGATCGTCACGACTGGTACTTGTTCACAAATGATTCAAGTTGTTTCTGAATATTTGAATGAACGACTTCATGTTTCCGTGAACGAGGAGGAAACTCTCAGGACTTCCTGTCAGGCGTGTGTTTGACTTCATAGACGACGAGTCACGAAGCAGCTCATGTTCAGGAAACATCTCCAGGATCTACAGCGTCGTGATCAGTGTTGAGTGACGGCTTTAGATTGTTGCTCTGATACCTTTATTGATCCTTCAATGATCCTTGAAGGTGAAGAGTGAGGAACCACACACACAGTTAAGTTAGTTAGTTTTAGTCATTAGTTTTAATGATGATAATAATCAAGTAATTAAAAGTTACATTTAAGTGAATCAAAGAATATTTTTAAGCTGTTCATCTGATCATGAAAATTTTTTTAAATCCATAATTGTCAGATATTATAATAACAAACAGATGTTAATCAGGTCTATTCTATGATAATTGAATATATACTATTCAAAAATATTTTATTTTTTAAAATACAGTTTATACATTAAATAGTTTATGTAAAAACGATGATGTCGAACCATTATTTTCGGCTGCAGGTGAATGTGTGTCGAGCTTTTCTCTCTAAAGTCAGTGTGTGTCGTCAGAGTTTGTGTCCATAGAAATCAAATGAAAATTCAACATGACTGACAGCTCGTAGATCCAGGTCAAAGGTCATGTCGGTGGATTTGATTGGCTGATCAAGTAAAGCTGCTCGGTTTATTGGCTCTTGACACGAGAAGAATGACAGGAAGTGAAGCCATTTGATCAACAACCTCAGGATATTATCAACATTTAACCTGATGGTAAAATAAAGTGTAGATACTGTGGACGAAGAAGTGAATATAGAAGTTGTTCTGATGTTATGAAGCAATAAATGTTATATTTTCATTCACAGAAACACAATTGTTTACGAGGAGGATCCAGTTGATGTGTGTAACCTGCTGCATGATGCAAACACACATCAGGTTCTATAGATGACAAAATACAAATCATTGTAAACGAAGAGAAAATGTGAAACATGTGAATAAAGATGAAAAAAGCTTGTGTTTGTGTCACGTGAACATGTTGAAGAGTTTGTTTGTAAACGTCTGCACCAGTGACTCTGTGGGTAGAACCTGGTGAATTGAAAACAAAGTGAGATAAATGAACATCTTTCTCACTGAGGTTTCCTCCAAACAACACCTCCTTGAACGCCCTGCAGGAGGAGAGATAGAAGAGCAGGAGGACTTTCTTTACTGCTGTGGTTTCATCCTCCAAAATAACATGTTTACAAACACTTTCAACATTTATGACATCTTTTACTGAAGTGTAGATTTACTGTCATCTCTCCTTCATCTCTCCATCACCTCTTCATCATCTCACCATCATCTCCCCTTCTTCTCAATATCATCTCGCGTTCTTCTCGTCTTATTCTCGCCTTCATCTCACCATCAATTTGCGTTCACCTTGCCATCATCTCAACATCACCTCGCCATTATGTCACCATCATCTCTCCATCATTTCGCCATAATCTCACCATCATCTCTCTCTTCAGAAACTCCATCATCTGACTTCATTCAGCTCTACAGTCTCCTGACTTTAAAGGTGCATACAAACCTAATGTCCTTGTTTTCTTCTTCTTTTTCCACCTTAGTGATAAAATATCCTCCACCTTCTCCTTAGATGATCCATAGAAGTCTAATCACAGTTTATAAAATGTAATTTCACACGAGTGCAAATGTGACCTCAGAGGTTTCAGACACAGAATCCTCCTGATACTAAAAGGTCATCATGACCCAACAGAGTCTTGGAAAATACAATACTTTAGAGAAAAGTGCTTTTATCTCCATTTTGTTTCTTTTCTCTTTGACATGTGTTGCAGATCATTCACTGAACCTGTGATGATGTTTGTTATTCATACATTATGCATAAATACCTGATTAAAACCTCCACAATGTAGAGTCTAGTGATGTCACGTTCAGCTACACAAGTTCATTTCTATTTAGACACATGTGAAGACAAATACACTTTGTATTAATAATAATTATTTTATGATTATTTTCAGTTTATGCAAAAATAATAATCAATGTATAAGATACATTATCACTATTCTATAAAGCATTAAAATGTTTATGATCAGAGTATTTCATTAGATCACATTAACTTATATTTGTGGATTTTCTTGTATGTTTTATTTGTTATTTTGCAAACAAATGATTATAAACATTATAAAAGCAAATGTACTGAAGCAAAAACAAATGGATACATGTTTGAATACAAGTAGAAGACAATTCCAGAAGGGAAAGAGTTAAGATCCATTTCTTTAAACCAAAATGAACTTAAAAAAACAAGTGTGAAACATTAATTCATGGAGAGATTTATTGATCAGTAGATTCATGTCCTAATAAAGACAAGAACATATTAATATATCTTAAGACCGACACATCAGACCCACACTTATAATATAATATATTGAATAATCAGGTGACATAGAGTGATTTAAATAAAAGATAACTAACTAATTTATTAACCAGCTGCAGAGAAACAGTGTATTTCAAGAAGAAGTGAAGAATCACTACATTGACTTGTTCGCCTCAAATCAACTCCTGACTAATAAACTCCAGGAGATTGAATTTATTTTGCAACAAGAGTGTTTGTTTGTTAATTCAACATTTCCATGATGTGCTTGGTTGCCTTTGATAAAAACAAGCCTCTGGACGTGTAATATTGAAACTATTTAACAGTTATTTCCAAACAGATGTATATCAATGAAAAACTAATGGAATAAATAAACTGGTCAATGAATGAAATCCATCTGATTCCAAGTCTTTAGTTACATCTCAACTGCAGTGACGTCTGTAAAAACATCAGTCAAACATCAAACCCAATTTCTTGAAGCAGATCTCCACAGGGATTAATAAAGTAAATCTAATCCAATCTAATCTGTCTCTTATTCAAAGTAAGTGTTATTTCTATACGTCGAAGATTAACTTAAAGACAGTTTTGCTCACATATAAAGTGCTGAACATTTATCCGCTCAGTGTTTTGTCAACTTCTTTCAAAGTCAAGGTTGAAACCAGAAGACGAAGGATCTTCTCAAGACTCCATTTAAAAACCTGGTCTCTGCCTCACATCCAATGGTTCTGACAGATTAATAAAGTGAAGAGGTTTGTGGTGTCGAGCTCCAGATAAAAGTGCAGAGACTGTCATGGTTGGACGTTTATCAGAGAACGACGTGACTTGGAGGAAATTCAACACTTTCTTTGTGCAGCGATAAACTATTGTGATTCTTCATCTAGAAGTATATGAAAATATCATCATTGAACTCATGGAACAACTTCATCAATTTTACAAAGATGAATAAACAACAATTGTTTTTAGAGGAGAAGAGTTGCTGATGTCAGCAGATCTTCAGGTGAAGGACAAACATATACAGCAGAAGTTGTGCAGGAGGACAGAAGTCTAGTTCTGGAAAATCGATGTGAGAACATCAAGTGAAGACGTGAGGACGTGATGAAGGTCTGGATGTCATTTATCTCGACTACACCAGAACATTGTCTGCAGGACGACATGAAAGTCATTTCCTCACAGGAGCTCCAGAAAACAGTGAGTTTGAGGAGTGGACGCAGCATTAGAGTCATTGTAACATCACTCTGAGCAGCCTTAGAAGCATCAACACATCCCTGAGATCTACCTCTCACTGAATGAAGCTACATTCACGCAGCAGCATCTGATCGTCGTGTGCTTTGATCGAAGCTTCGACAACAAACAAGTGAGAGAAAAATATCAAAGAGTATTTTGCAGTTTAATGAGAGACAGGATGAGAAGAACAGTTCGACTCCAGCAGTGGAAACATCAGCGTGTTATCATGATGCTGTTCAAACACACATCATCAAACCAATAACTTTGTGAGCAGCAGTTCAATATTTTGAGTAAATATTTCACACAAAGTCAACATGTTGAGTGACATGAATCCATCAGAAGAACAAAGTTCTACTTGAAACTTATATCATTGAATATGAAGTTTGTTAAAAATGGAATTTAAAATCCAGAATATACCATTAAAAAGTAATCAGTGGTTATTTCGTGATATTAAACCTTCTGTGTTTCTACATCAGTCAGTTTGATATTTTTGTTAAAATTAACGCATTACTTTTGAACTGTGTTCTTAAATCTACAGTGAGTCATTTCTTCTTCTACTTGTGTAACTTTAATCTAATGTTGACCGTTATAAAATGTGTGATTTAAACTGTTGTGTCTTCAACACTTTACACATGTTTTCAGTTGTTAACACGATCTTAGTGAATCACCTGCAATCCCTGTTTCAGCCCTTGTTACTAAACGCTACTTAATGCATGAAAATAAAACATTATTGTTTCTTTAAGTTTAACAAGTGACGACCGTCATGTTTAAATGGATTTGTTTGGATTATTTATGAGCAGCAAAGAAATAATTATGAAGAAAACACTTCATGCTGATAATAATCATTAACAATGTTTAAGACTCACTGTTAGAAAAGAATCATCAACTGTATAATTACCACTTATTTACATCATCAGCCTCAATCTTAACAGCTTTGTTGGGTAAACATGGATCATTTGCATCAGTGAACACAGTAAATGAAGAAGAAAACATGATGTTCTCTGACATTCATGTTCATGACTGTGATCACATACATCGTCTTCATCAAACCATTGCTTTACTCATGGAAAATATTCATTAATCGACCAAAACAAGTTTTAACTGCAGCACAAAACAAGAGTCTTAACTAAATGTAAATCTGATTATTTGTATTCAAAAAAGGCTGGTTTAAAAATGTTCTGCTCAGTTTTGTATTAGTTTTTAGTTTATTTTCCAGATTATTGTTGACGTTCAGACTCTTTTCATAGTAGAAACAAACTGTCAGAATACAAACCTAAATAACATTTGTTGGACACAGTAAAAACATGAACCACCTCTTGATGGACATTAAACAAGTTTTCATCTTTGATTTTCAACATCGTGCAGGTTATTCTAAACTGACGTGTCTATTGTGGTCATGAAGTATTTAGTTGTTGCTGCTGAAAAGTCACAGAAACTTGAGATCTGTCGACTTGTTCTTCCATGAAAGAAGAAGAAGAAAGAATGTACTGAGGTCATGAGCTATAACATCTAATGAACAGTCAGAGGATCATGTTTTTACAAGTTAAAAACTTTAGTATTTTAGAAAAATGACTACTACAAAAAGCTCCATTGATACACAACATGACAAAACACAGTGAAATGATTGTAGATTATTTGCATTAATCAAAGCAACATCAGCACCAACATGATCCAGAGCAAATCTCCTCACATGTTCAACATAACAATAACTCAAATAAAATCAAATGTTTACCTGCATTTCCAACATCCACACAGGAACGATGAACGAGTGAACATGAAGGGAAAAGAGAAGAAAGACCAGTTAGTGGATAATACATGACTGTTGAATTATTATTGATAAAAACATGTCACACAAATCAAATAACACATGAAAACACACAAATCAATAATTTATGGTATCAGGAGTAGTATTAAAAAATACAAATATATTTCATCGTTCTATTATAATGTTTTGTTGACATGAAAATGACTTCAATCAAGAAAAATGTCTTTATAGAATGAACATCCTTCATAAATATATTGAACAATCTCTGCTTCTTTCAATAAAAACCATAATGACCTCTAATGTATTTTTTTATTTTTTTATTTAACTTTTCTAAACTGTCAAAACATGAAAAAATTAGTAAAATGTATAAAAAAGATGCATAAATAAGGAACAAAATGAAAAAACATATTTCATTCTATATTCCCTCTGAGACAAGTAATGAATACTAACTTTTTGCTTTTCTTTTTCTATCAGAGATGTTTTTAAACTGTGAAGAACATGAGAATTCTAGATCTTTTTTTAATCATACAACAAATCAGTGGTAAATGAATATACAAGGTTGTAGATTAAAAATAACTTTCAGGACAATACAAATAGAACCGATAGAGAAAATGTCAACTGCTAAAAATAAATCCATATATTTAGTTTTATGAGAATCCAAGCACTGACGTGAACATGAATCGACTCCTTGAACGTCTACTGTAGACGGTAAAAGCAGAACAAAACTGCTATAAATACATGTTATGGTTCAAATAACATCTCTGCTCAATAAAACCAAGTGTTCTGTTCAAACACTTGATTACAGGGAAACATAATCCATTTGTTGATGTGTAAGATTTCCAGCTGAGGGAGGTCAGCGTCTGCTCAAGTGCTCGACTGTCATTTTGAGTCCATGATGGGAATCTAACGAGTGGAGACACTAAATGTTCTGGAGACAACACTGTTTATGTGAGAGGTCGACTCAAAGAATGATTCTTGGAAATGATGCTCACGGCTCCGCCTCAGCCACACTTTCTAATTCTAGTGTGGAATGAGCTGTGACACACTTTATTGCAGCTCACACACTCGGAATAAGAAAGTAGCTCACACTGAAACACACCGGTGTGAGACGGCAACACAACCACGGTGCACACATTGCAACACAAAAAATACATTGTAATGTCTTTGACATTTGACTTGTGTTGATAATTTCAGTTCATTTGTTGTTGAATATTCTGAGAGTTGGGAGATTTGTCCTTTTTTCTATCAAAATAATAAACAAAATGATAAAAAAAATTTTTTAAATAAAAATGAACAAAATTAACATTTGCAACATAATTGTTTATCACCCGGATCCTAATGTATATTGAAGAATATGTCAGCCTGTGCGTAAAGTGACTACAACTCTTTGTGTTTTTTTGTAGTTCCAGTAAATGTTGTAAAAATACTTCTGAATCTTCAAGAACAATTAACAAGCAACGCATCATGAATCGACCAATCAGAAGGATTTGTTTGTCGCCTGTAAAGAGTCGTGTGTGGAGATGATCTGATGAACTCTGGACGGTTCAGATACGACTCATATTTACTGACACACACTTCCTTCTAAACACATGATAACATTATATTGTGCAGAAAGTTATTCATCCAGAAACACAAAAAAGTACCAAAACAACAAAAATGTAAATGATTCACACATAAGTATGTTGGTTACAAGTTTAGTTGTAAAAAACAAACTTTTCTTCTTTGAATGTTTTGCAACAACAAATAAATATTCAAAAGGAGCAGGAGGTCAGTGCAGTTTTACTGATTCTTTCAACGTATTTATTCACAACAACTTCTGAATAACAATCATTACCAGAAACAACAGCTTATAAAGTTTGTTTTAGTTTCCTTGTCTGTCGCACTTTTACGTATTTTCCCCATTTCTATATAGTATTTTTTATTGCTATTTTTATATAGTTTACTAATACTTACTGGATTTAGACGGTGTTTTCTGCAGTCAATTAATTACTTATTGTACTTATAAGTACTTGTTGATTTGTTGAATACTCTTGATTACTGCTTAGTTTTTGTGAATTGTAAGAATATATTTATTATATTTTTATTTGCAAACTAATTTCTGTTTTTGAGTTTCCTGCTGTCAACATGAAGCTCATTGTATTAAATATTCTGCATCATTGTTCGTACAACATTTAAAAGTGAGTCAATCCACTGAATGCACTTGAAATATTCAAGACACAAAAACACTGAATTTAGTTTGAAATAAATCCAGCTTCACACACATAACAAAAAGTAGAAACTGATTGAATAGAATCATCTTCTCTCATCAAAAGCAGGTGGAAATGTTCAAGAATGAATGCCAAGTGTAAAATATAATCTGGAGCCACTTTAGTGCTAAATAAAAAAAGTCTATTTGAAGCTAAGAAGTCTTTCTTTGTGACAGTTCAGGGTCTTTGGAGGCTCCGAGAAGAAATCCACAGAGGAGGTAAAATCTTGAGCAGAGAAGTGTGACATGTTTTCAGCCTCAAAGCTCCTTCATTCTGTCTCCACGCTTTCTTTTCGCTTCAGGAAAAGTAGCGACAGGTGATAGAAATGTTCAAGAGTATGTGACGTGTCATTTTAACGTGACAGGTTTGATAGAATAACAGGACCTTGGGTCAAAAACTACACGTCTGTCAATAAATGCAACGTCCATCAACACTGACATTTGAAACATTATTTGTCAACAACTTAGATAAAGTTTCCTGAAACACATCAATGCTCGTGTGGAACATAAATCAAGTTGGAGTCGAGAAGATTGAACTGATGATCAACTGAACCAGACGATGTTCAGAAGCCGTTGAACCAAAGTTGGTCCAATTAAATCTCAGAGTTTCTTCAAAATGGACTTAAAATCAACTTAACAAGAAGGATCTGTTTCGCCTGCAGTTGATACAGAACTCAGCAGCAAGATTCTGACCTGCTCTAGTAGAAGAACTCACATTTCTCCGATCCTTAAGCGCTTTGTGACCCTGGTCTTGAAAAGCGCTCTATAAATACGAATTACTTACTTAAATTAAAGACATAACCGGTGGTTTTGGTTTGAGTCTGAAGTTCTATCGTGTTCGTCCAGTGCTTTTGTAGATTTTCAAAGCCGAGCTAAACTTCATGACATATTCACAATCTTCAATGGTTTGTAATGGAAAATAGCAAAAATGTGAGATTTGTACTGTTTAATATATTTTTTAATCCTTCCTTTGATTGATTTTAAGACATGTGTTGTTATCAATAATTACAAATCAATAAGACTTTAATACTTTTTTTCCATTTCATATAAGAAAAAAACAGTGACATTAGAGCATTAATACGTTTCTTGTTCAGCCTGTTGTCTGTTAGGTTCATTATCTGGAGTCATAGAAGTTGTTAGAATGGAACGACATTTGGAAGCAAAGATGATTTACTGTGAGCCACAGAAACACACAAGAAAACCATCAACTCAGCAGCTTTAAATGCAGTTATTAGAGACGACAGGAAAGTCAATAAATACAGTAAAGAGCCAGGATCAGTCGCTCTATTAGGTTCCTCTGACAGAAAAGACACAGAATGTGGAAACTGAGATATTTACTGGCTGAGGAAGTATAAAGATGTCGCTTAAATAACAAACTAAAATAATAACAAGCTTTAAACTTGTAATAAATGAACTATTTACAACAGAAATTAACCAACATTACAAGTTTAAAAGTGAATAAATTAACTCTTCTTTACACATGTACACACTGTAGAGTAATTATTATTATTTACCTTTTAACTAAATCATCTTCTGCTGGAGCAACAACATCAGAAAAGTCGCGACAAAGTGACTTTAAAAAGTTCTCTGTTCCATTTCTCTCCACCTTCAGTCGACGTGATGACAACTCTGGGGATTGTGACGCACACATGTCGTAGATTCTAGAAGCTGCTGTTAAATTTAGAAATGTGTGTCACCAACTATCCATGGCTGTGTTGTAACTACCTTTCCTTCCTCGTGTCCAAGAACACAGTTGGAGCATCAACTTTGAATCAGGAAGTGATAACAATGGATAACACACTGATGATGATGATGAAGATAAAGTGAAGAGGAAAATAAATGTTGCAGCTTTGTTTCCTTCAACGTTTCTTTTATTGGCTGCTTCTACTAAAGGTACATTTTGTTGGACAAATAATGATGAATTAAAACCTTAATATTCTTAAGTACTCTCGTAAAAACAAAGACACTGTTCCTGTGAACAACATCTCAGAAAATAACATCCCTCAAACCCTTGTAGGAGCCAAGGTCTCAAGCTGGCAACCACAGGTTGATAATTTGTTTTTGCTCTTTTCAATCATTAGATCGTTTATTTAAAGCTTAGTCTTATGTGATATTAACATTTTGTAGAAAGACTGAAGTACAAAATAAATCAAATCATCCTAAATAATCACAAAGTCCATGTTTTTAAAATAATGTTTTCAAGCAGAACATTCTGTAACTGCAGCACATTTATCTAAACCATCAACGTCCAGGTCCATCATGGTGGAGGTTCTAACACGACTCTGGTGTATTTGTGTGAAAAAATAAAAGGCAGAAAATCACATAATGTGCTGAAAAGAGTGATGAGTCTGGACAAAAGGAAACAGGAGAAAAGAATGAAGATGAAATGATTGATTCCTTTTCTGTCGCACAAAAACATATTGACAACAAAACAGTGACTGTAGTTCGTTTCAAAAGAGACAAGATTGTTCTGGTTAAGAAGGAAAAATTTAATTATATTTTTTATGGCCGTCAGTGAAACAAGATGGAAATAATGCTCATCCAACCCTTCAAGCCAACAATGTAATTCAAATTAATAGGTAATTTTTTGTTAATTGATTGTAATAAACGCTAATGAAAGAACCATCTGCTGATCTGCAGAGATGTAAAGATCTGATGATGAGTTTAAAATGTAGTGTGAGCCGAGATCGAGAAAAAAAAACTTCAACCTTCGTGACATTCAAGAGATTCTTCCTGGAAACCCTGATGATCCAAAGAGCCTCGAACATGTGTCGCCTGGAACTTTGCATTTTAAATGTTTTTCACTTTCAGAAGCTTTGAAAGATCTTTTTTGGCCATTTTACCTCCGAGTGTTTCCTCTCCTGGAGTGAGTGTCGACTCACAGGACGACACGAGACACGAACATTCACAGATAAACTCCAGGAAAAAGGGAAGAAATCTAATTGACCTGGAAAATAAATCCATGCGAACTAAAGGGAATCGAGTGGAAGCAACGTTGTCAGTCAAAGAAGAGACAGATGTTGATGAAGCATGACAGCAAATGAAGAATAATTCATGAATCAAAAAAACACATATTGTATAAGGGTGTTCAAGGTCGGATGTTTCAGTTTCAGTTTATTGTGAGCCAGTCATTGACTTTTAGAAAACAAATAATGAAGATAATTTTCATTTTAACAAACGTTTTTCTTTTTAGATTTCAAATATATTATCTCTCAAGTTAAAAAAAATGCCTTTTTCCAAACAGAAAAACATTTAACCTTATTTGTCCATCTTCACAACATCATGATTTATTACATGGACGTGTTTAAATCTCAGTTCGTGAAAACAAAAATACGTTTTTATTTTACCTCATTTTAGAAGTTGTTCAAACTGAAAAGACACAATGATGTAAAAATGCACATATTTAACTAAATGAAGGGAAATTATCCAAATGAATTTGAATTTGTTGAATTAATAAAAATGATTTTTCAAGCCACAAGTCAACATTATTGCAAGAAATCCCAACGTGCATTGCGTCTGCTTGACTCTTCACTAGTAAATCTATTGTTTAGGGTTATGACCTTCATCACTTCATGTGATCGACTGGATTTGTTTGGAAGTTGATTCATGTTTATAAGGTGAACAATAAAGTGACTTGTGTTTAAGATAAGATAAGGAACAGAGATTATCAGCGTCAACAAGAGACAATAAAGATAAATTGAGCCTTAAAAAGACAAAATCACAATCGGATCAAAACTTCTTCTTAAAGAACTTTTAGTAAATATACATTTGTTCACGACCTTGACTGATAAAAGACGATGATCTGTCGTGTGGTTGAGTTTGAAGCCACTGACCTACAGTCGACCATACATTGATTCTTTCTGATGGATTCTATGAGATGTTCATGTTTCTGAAGCATGAAATATGTCTTTGCTGAAGCATCAAGACGATTCTGTCACTCTTACTGTCTGTAGATCTACAGACAACATCATCAAACATCAACAACACAAACTTCCTTCAGCCTCGTGTGTGTTTTCCTTCCCAGTGATTCCATTTCTTAACTTTCCTCTGTTGTTTTTCCTCTTCCATTGTATCTGTTACAAGCTTCCAGGAAGAACAATATTGTGGAGAAAACCACAAACATCACATTTGGTTTCATACATGTGTCGCATTTCTTAAATATCTTTCCATGACTCAGAATAACTACTAATATGATCCTGAGTCTGTCCATCATCGAACCAAGACTATAGTTTGAACAATGTTTATATTATCATCATCATTTTCCTGCAGTAAAAGTCAAGAGGTAGCTGTCGTTGTGTAGTTCTACTTACTTTTCAACATACCTGCTCACTTTCTTGTGTTAGTTGTAGAAGTTTCTTTCACCTGCTGCCTCACTGAGCCTCATATATTGCTATTCCAACACTTCTCAAAGACACGCTTTGTCATTTTTTTTCACATTATTCAAAGTCCTTCATACATATTTATGAGGCTCAAGATAGTGAAGGTGGCAGAAGAAAGTTAAGACTTTCTACTCACACGTCAAAATAACACTTAATGACACAACAGTCATTATTCTGAGAAACAACAGAGAATCCTGGGAATTCTAATTGAGAACATATTGTTCCCGAGACGAAAGACGGCGTCGAGTCGGCAGATGATACTTTTACCATGTGACCTCCAGCATAAATAAAGTGTCAATGTATGACAAATATACACTTCAGGTTGAGATCAGTGAAGTTATTAAAACACTCTCAGCTCATTAGTCATGTTTAGTTGAGTCTATATTAGTCTGGATTCATGTTTCTTAATCTTAGCAGTGGAACCTCTTTAAGCTCTTATTATTGACATATAGTTTGTTTGATTCATCCTAAAAAACTCTTGAAAATGGTTCATGTTGTAGTTTTAAAATGATTTAATTTGAAGTATTATTGAAGATAAAAACTCTCCAGTCGAAAGCTTATCTCCTGTATTGATCTACATTGACTGGCAGAAGGATATTGTCCTTCTTTCCTCAGGATCTGAACCACATACTGTGACATGAAATCATTTATCTTCAGTGTCATAACCTCGGATCAATATTCTTCTAACAGCTGCTCGGTGTGAGTTCGACTTTAAGTGCCAGACACAAGAAACTGAATGGAGATAATAAAATAATGATTATATTTAAGTGAGAAGAAAACTACAAATAATTCCATCAAATCATTTGAAAACATCTCAGGAAGAATCACAAGAATCTTAGATGAAAACAGAAATTTGATCTGATTTAAAATCATTAAAACACTTGTTTTCTTGTTGATTTAATGGCTTATACAACTTAATGTACATTTGTTTGGACAATTATACATTTATGAACGAACTTAAGCTCAAACAAGTTTAATTCAGGAGCTGATATCTAGACTTTTACCATGTTTTTTCTTGATAATAACTTTCTAAGTTCTTACATCAATATCTCTGACATTGAACTGACAAAAACATTTTAGACAGAACTTGTTTTATTTTTCTGTCACACAGAAGTAACTACTTGATGAATAATCATTGTTTTCGATGAACAGCATCGATATAATCATGAATTCTAAAAGTGTTTTCATGGTTTGAGAAAACGCTTCTTCACTGACGGACTAAAACCTCCAGTAAATGACATGAGCAGGTGGTCAGGTTTCACAGGAGTCCATTAAATGACACCTGGGAACATTTGCACATTTAAATATGTAAGGTTAACATATAAGATCAACATCTGCTCATCATGTTTGTGTTCAGTGCCACAGCTGTGAAACCCTCCACTGACAATACACAACATATGGAGACAAACAAAACAAACACAAACAGGTTCATTGTTGTGAAATAATTCAAAGACAAGCTGCCAAGATGGAAAAAAAACACTAAGAAATAAAGTATTAAAAGAACACATGAGAAAAAACAACCTATAAAAATGTTAGACATGATAGATTCAATTTAACACCTCAGTTTCAAAGAGCACTCAGACACAAAAACATAATAAAAATAAGATCAACAAACAACTATAAACTGAGACCAGTTAACAGGAAGAAATGTTTAGATAAATCAAGGAACAAAAACGGAACATATTTGGTCAATAAACAGCACGTTCAACATGTAATGATGTCACTTGTGTGTATATATAATCTATAAATAATATGATGTATATAAAACTGACAATGACGTGAACTATTTAATGTAAACATTAACAAAACATGAAGCCACACAGTCATTGAACAACAAATATTCCTGACATTAATGATATATTTCAAGCTAAAGTGTAACATGTTGGTGTTTCTTCTGTTCCTTTCTTTCTTGTAAGTAAGTGAGTAAGTTGTTTATATTTGTAGAGTGCTTTACTAGACCAGGGTCACAAAGCGCTTAAAAAATCAGAAGAATATACACTAAAAAGATGAAGATAACACCAAGAAAAACACAGGTGTCCCAGAAAATCAAAACAAGACACTACACTGTCATTAGAGCAGAGGTCGGTTTCTTCTCGTCGATTTACGAGCTACTTAAGTCTGAGCTGAAAACTATTATACAGTTGGAGACGAGACTGTGATGGAGTCACTTCTCTCCTCCAGCATCCTTGTCCTTTTCAACCTTTTTGAAAGATTATTTTTTATTTTCATGGTTCAATGAAGGCTCAATAACATCTATTGATGAATGAATGTAAACATGCTTCGTACTGGAATTTTTATTCACAATGAATCTATGAAGCATTTTGTTCAGTTGATAAATGGTTTTCCTTTTTAAAATAAAATAAATGAAAATGTGTCTGTTGTTTAATCTCCTGTTGGTTAATTTAGATTAATTTGTTACATTTTGGGGTAAAGTTCATTTTAATGTAATTATTGTATCACCGTGATCAGAATTGTTTTATTAAAATACATTCACATAAATATTGTTAAAGTGAATTACAGGTTGTGTTTCTCACTTGTTTCAAACTGTGCAACATTAATTGTCAATTTTGATTAAAAATACCTGATTGATGTCTGGGATGATAGAAGGCAGCGAGCCAATAAAAACAAAGCACCACCAAGAGACCAGTGTTGTTTAAAGGATAAACAAACGCTTCAAGAGTCTTTACACACGTTACAAACTAGGTTTTCTCCTGTAAATGTTTTCAGTAAAAGCTGGTTTTATATTGCAGGGTTTTCTCTTGTGAACAGTTAAAGCTCTGAATTATTCTAAAGCAGGTTTTTTACTTCCTTAAAAGTGGTAAATATTGCTTCAACTACAGAATAGAATCTGTAATGTGCAGGTATATTTTGTTTGCTACCAAGTTGACAATTAAATGTGATCAGAGATTTATTTCTATGGAAAACATATACAGTAGAAGTAAAGTCAGTTGAAATAAATGTATTATTTATTTGAAAATACTATTTTTTTTACCAATAAAACTTTGTAGTTGTGTTCACGGCACCTAAAGCCAGAGTGTTTATAAGAAACAAAGAATTAAATAAGAAAACTTAAAACCTTGGAATATATTAATATAAGTTTCTTATAACCTTGAGCTGGTGTGATCAGTCAATGTGTAAAACATAAAAACATCAGGATCCAGAAGCTACTTTGTTTTTCTATTATTCATAAGTTATGATCCAGAGAGTTTTGCTTTAGATTCCAAGTGTAAACCGACTTAATGTCTCCAATCAAGGACGTCTGTCGACTCATGTTAAGGTTAGGTAGAACTTTATTGATCCCTCAGGAGGTCTCACCATGAATGTGAGCTTGTTAAAAAATAATAAACACAATAAACATCTATCCTTGTCTTTCTTCTAGTATCTGTATTACACATTGAATGTGGAAACTATTCGTGGCTTCAGAGAGTTGTGGCTTCAGAGAGTTCACTGAAGGAAATCAATCATTGACCCTTTAAGACGATCAATGGAACTCTGGAGCTTCTTAGACCAGCTTTGGAAGAAGTTCAAACCTATTTTTCTCAAGATTAATGCTTTATTCATTGAAACATAAAACTAGCTTGAGATGTCAAATCCATGTCAACTTATTTAATTATCTTTTAACTATCAACCATCACTATATCCATTTGATTTACATGGAGTTTAAAAGTCAGACTTTGATTTCCAGTTAAATATTAAAGTGAGAGAAGAAAGATTGTTTGGCTCTAGTGGCAACATTTACGGTCAAACATTTGGAAACGTATCAAACTAAAACATCATTTGATCCATCATTGAAATCTTGATCCAGAACATACGTCGTCTCCTCATCCTCCATTTTTATCATTATTTATCATACAAACACATTTGAATCGATGCCAACTTTGATTCAATTTTTCTCCCCAGACCTCCTTTAAAGAAGTGAATTAACTTTATCTTTAACTCATCTTTGACATTTTATCTCTGTGCGATCTTTCTAATAAACATGTTTTATTACTTATTCTGAGCAAAGCAGGTTCATCTGAGTTCAAACTCTTTAATATTAAATAAATCACTTCATTTCTAATCAGTTTCCAAAAACATAAAATACACCCTTGAGACTGTTGCTTCAACTGAATTATCAATATTGTGTATCCATCCGTGATTAAATACTGCATATACTCTGGTTCTTGACATGTGTTTTATTCTTAATATCAATTTGTAGATTTCATTTCCAAATACAATAAAACCCAACAAAGCTCGGGTCTGGTTCTGTGAAGAAAGTCATGATTTTTTCTTCACACAAGTGTCTTGGGATGAGTTTGTAACATCCTTGTCTTGGTGTTTATTCATTGGTTTTCTCTTGGGTACTAAACAGAGTATTCTCATGAGAGTATTCTGTCTCGATGGACTTGTTAGCTCGTCCACTTCCATCTCCACTGTCAGCTCAAGTTCATCCTCTCGATGAAGACCAACAAATGCTCGAGACACTTTCAATTTCTATGCTTTTATTTAAACTGATCCAACTGACTTTAACTTGTTTAAATAAACAGTTATAACATGGTTTGATGCACAGTTTCCTCCGTCAACATCACCTCTTATTTATAGTTTGTTTGTATTTTGAATGCATTGGGTTGAATAGATAAATTTCTATTTGTTAAATCTATCTTCAGAAATGGACAAAAAATAAATTGACGACAATTCAGACAATATTGTTTTTTGTTTTCTTTTTCTTCTTCCAATTATTGATGTTAATGTTTCTATAGGAAGTAAAAAAGCATTTTCCATCCGAGTAAGGATGTAAACGTCAACAGCTCGTTCTACAACAGCCTTGACTCACTTGATAAGACGATCTTCTCTGTGGGAGAAACAAACTGATCGACTGATGGAACCAGAGGCAACGTACAGGGAAGTCCAGGTTCTATTGAGGACAAATGTTTCTTGAAAGATCTGCTGGAAACTTGAGCAACTGTCTTGTTTTTACAGGTTCAACACAAAGTTGAACAATAATCCTTCCATTGGAGACAAAATAAATAAAATCAGAGAAGTTATCCTGACTTTTGAAAGAGTTTATTTATGAAAAAACAAAAACCTGATATACGTATTACAGAGAAGAATCTAACTATTACTTTAATAATGTTATTTATACATATATTGAGTTTGAGTGTCCATGAGAAACTGATTTATAGAAGGGATTGATGGAGTGAGTGATGGTGGATGAAGCTTTAGGAAACATTGTAACATTTATTTTACATTTTGTATAAATGTATAAGTGGAAAACTGGAAAGGATTCCAGTGAGATTACATGATATTGCTGTTACACTGTTCGGACACTAGGCGGAGCCAGAAATAATATTTGCAATCTTTAGTATAGATGCTTTAACAGTATTTTAACTTACTCATTAGTTAGGTTCTAGTAACTAGTAAATGTAACCATTATTTTTCATTATATTAAATTATATTACATTGTAGTCAAATAAAAATCTAATATACATACATTAATATACAGTTTATTAAATATTTGCAAATATATTTTCATCGACATCAATAAAAAGAAGTAGATATACAAGAATGTATTACCATAAATAAATATATTCTAAACACGTATGTGTGTCTGCTCTGTGGGTCAAAAGTACCAGATTGATGTCAGGTTAACGTTTTCCTGAAAGTGATTCAGAAATAACAAGAACTTTGACACGTATCACGCTGGAAAATATCATGTTCAACAGATGTTGGAAAACTCTCAGTGACACGTTGACATTTTGACATTTTAATTTAAAATTCAAGCTGTTGCTTCTAGTGCTCGAATGTTCCCTGGTCTTCACAACAGTGTGAGCAGAAATCTACACCAGGAATCTCTCAGATACTACAGTGGAATTAAATACCCATTTTGAAAAGTAGAAATGTCTGAATAATACATTTTAAATTGAAATACATACGATTTTAATGAAAGAAATACAGAGGTTATTACCAACAGCTACTGAGAAAATTACATTTTTATCATCAGTCTTGTAAATGTAAGAATATGTCAGTATCTCAATATCCATTAAACCTGTTGAGTTCTTTGCTCTTCGTCTTTCATAAAACCTGGAACATCTTTGATCAAAGTGTGACTCACTCTCTGATTGTAAAGAGTCCATTACCTCATCAACACTGACTTCACATTTGAGATTATGCATCATTTGCACAGATGTCTCTTGACGTTGAGGTTCAGTAGAACATTTGCAAGTCGTGCCGACATGGTCTCGAGCAAAAGATAGTTTTAAATCCCTGTGATTGATTTGCTCTACATTTGCTCACTGGAGAAATGATGTTCATGCTGTGGATGATTTCAAGAGTATTTCACATCCCAGTACAGTTGCAAATATGAAAACACCTCATCAAGAACTTCATCTGCAGAAAAGAGGCGTCGATAAAAGACAAATCCACGTCTAAATGTTTCTATTATGAACTTTAATTTGATGAAACAGTGGATTTTTCTTCATTTCTACAACATGTCCATCATCAAATCTACCTGGTATGATTTATTACAGTTGGTCATGTTCCCTGCATTACCTTGAGATTTCAATTTCACCGCGAGAGGAAACACAGGAAGCTTCCATCAGTCAGAAGCAAACACTTGGAAAGTGACAGCTGATGTTTTACCGCCGACAGCGACAGCATCAATCAAACACAAAGCTCAAGCAAAAGTGTCATTGAGCTGATGTCGAGCGCGGCTGTTTCATCATGAGTGCAGTCGAGCCGCGACAGTGAAGCCTTAATATCACTAATGTTGGTCGAGATCATCACGTCAGGAAATGGATTCTTTGACTTTCATGACTATTTTATGTATAAATTAAACATTATTTAAAGAAGCAAATAACTTTGTTTATCAGTGGATAGAGTTTATTATGATTAATAATAATAATAAATACTACTTAAGTATTGTGTAAAATCACAGCATTTGAATTGATTATTATTCCAGTTTGTACATAGTTTAGGTCGGTGATGTCAAAGTCAATCACTCAAGTATCTCAACATATTTCTAGCATTTTAACTCAAGAGCTGAACAAAATATTTATTTATCAAACTGTCTTCAACAGGAAGTTGAATCTGTTCAGTGAAACAATTTCGACAAATGTATTTTGATATTTTCTTTTCAAATTCCTTTAATTATTTTTATAGGTGGAATATCAACATGAACATTAATCAACTTAACATTAATCTTAACTAGTATTTTAAGAAAACTTTAAGACAAAAGCATTCGAGTTGAATACTAACTAAATTGTTAAAATGTTAAAACTAAATGTTGGTTGAAACCTAAAAATGTAGCTTCACAAAAAGTAAAACTATCAAATTTTACTTTGATTTTAATTTAATGCATAATTTATGTTTGGTAAAATACACCTGAAAAATATTTAACTATATCATTGAACTGGAAGGACGTGGTGTTTGTAAATGTATTGTGTTTATCTTTCTTTCTAAATGTCAATCAAAGGTGTTTCTGTGAACAAAAGGGTCAGATTATCTAATTTCTACTTGTTTTTAAATATATAAAAGAGGTCAGTAGTTTCATGCATGTTGTCATGTGGATTAATATCAACTACTTCCTCAACTATTACAACTAGTCATCTGGTTTCATTTATTATACCCATTTTATATTAACTCGAACTGAACTAGAGACTTGAAAACGTTTATTGCTTTTGTCTCTTTATTATCATAAAAATATTTATTGATTAATGAAAAATAAAACTACTAGCAGCCACCAAAGCATATTGAATGGATCACAAACGTAAAAACAAATAAACAACATAATAAATCGCTGATGTGAGAAAAGATAAAGACATTAAAGAAAACAACAAAAGAGCAGCTGGAACATAATAACTTCTCAAACTCTGTCTTTTAACTGATGATATTCCATTTAATCGACATTTGATTGTGTTTGAACGCGAGTATAAATATCACAGTAACGACAACAACAGATGATAAAAGCTGCTCTTGTCGCCCACATGTTGAAGATAATGAGAAACATAAAGAGTCGTCACTAGAATCATTGTGTGACTGATGCAGGCTTAAGGTCTGTTTTATTTCCTGCACAAGATTATTAGTCGATCACAGACTTCTGTTCAGACTCACTGATGCCAGAGCAGCTTTGAACACAAAAGTCATATATTACCCAGAGACTCATCCTACAGAGAGAATATGAGCCGACAGTCACTGAAATGTTAGACTTTATATTAGATGCTGTAAACAAATCTCAGTAAACAAAGTGTTTGCAGGCTTTAGTTATTAAATATATATTTTTTTATTTTCAAAAACATTGATCGTTGATACAATGTGTTATTGTCCATATCATATAAGACTCTTCGATGTTTTTTAGAGGCATATCGTGAAAGATAATATTACTAAATATTACTTTATGTGTTGTAAGAAATATTAGTGAAACTAGGAGGATATATTATATAGTATTCATGCTACACCATATCCTGAAATCATTAAATAAATTAGAATTTGTTCAAACAAATTAATAAGACTTTTGTGATTCTTAAAAAATAACAGTATTATGTTGTAGATCCAAGTTTCTTTACCTTTATTCAAAATTAACTGACAAAATATTTACTAGACAGTTAAGTTATTTTTTAATTCAGTTTTTAACCTTTTAAAGCAGGAAAATAAAACAACTGTATTATATGTTTTCTGTTAATTAAATAAAAAATAAAAAAAAACTTCCACTGAAGTAAAATATGAGTAGAAATAGTGAAGCTCGATTAAACAACGAGATAATAAGCAGATGTTTCTCAACAGTTTGATGTTGGTTTATTTAATGCCTATAACAACCAGTAAGTAATTTATTTCTGAACATCTTTTAAAAATCGACGTCTTCATGGTGAATTAAACTCTTCATTACCTCCCTCTGTTCTTACATTCAAATAGTAGTTGCTGCTATATTCTATGTAAGTACAAATGAAACAAGAAAAAATAAAATATCAAGTATATGAGGAATGAAAAAGAGAAGAGTCAAGAGGAGGATGTGAGGTCAGAGGTCAGTTCAACAGACCAGTGGGATGAAGGATCAGAACCACTCATGGTTGACCTTCATCTGAAGTCATATCGTGGAGGCAGGAAGTGTTAAAACCTTCACAGTGTTGAACATGAAGTTAGAAACGGTGAAGCCTTTAAAAGCTGTTTACTACACGTCAGGTAAAGAATCCTCCGAGAGGAAAATCCCTCGACACAACGTTTTCAGGCAATTGAGTCGGACAGGTAAACGTGGCCGGATCAGTGGAGCAGAAACATGGAGTTAGTCAGTGGAAGAAGATCCTCTGAGGTATGTCTGTGGACAAGATGGTTCCTCAACATAGGTTTCACATCTTGAGCCTTTTTCTTTCTCCTGGTAACAAGACTGATGTGTTTGCAGGTCAAACTGTCAAATTACATTTGTGAAGGTTTATATAAGATTCACTTGCACAGCTGTTGCTTTGATTAAAGCAGTAATACATTTAGGAAGAAGTGTTTGTGTATTTATTAAATATAGTTTCATGTAGCAGTTCAACTGTGTTTTTCTCAGGAGGTGGAAGCAAAAAAACACATCATTCAAAGAGACATGTTTGAGAGCAGTGACATCTAGTGGACTCTTAAAGAACTGATACTGCTTCATGAAGCTTCATCGAACCATCAGTGATGAACACAAACTATTTTACACTGATAAACCAACTGAGGTTATTTGTTCATGTACATGTGGTCACGACCAGGTCATGGGTTCAACACCTCGTCTTCATTCTCGTCTCTGTTCTCGCTGACCATGAAACTGTGACATTTTCCTCTAAACTTTTTCATCGTCTTGTGAAGGATTATCAACATTTAAATGAAAACAAATAATTACTTATTCAGAAGCAAAGAAAGATGCAACTTTTCCTAAATAAACAGCTTATAGTTAAATGAGTGACATGTCACCAGTTATTAGATCCACCTTTTGTCACTTCAAAGACGTCATAAAGTCAATGACTTTATTTCATTCATTTATTCAGTGAACTTTCTATAACTTGAGAACAAAATACATGAGAAATCATATGTTAAGAAATAAAATACCTCCTTCTAAAAGTTCATGATCCTCTGTCATGGTGGGTTTTAACCTCCAATACAATGAAATAGCATCGACTGAAGGACATAAAAGGTTCTATAGTTCATTATGGAGAAGCTTGTTGAATTAATTCAGTCATTTATTCAGACAAAAGAGAATCTTGACCATGAGCTCAGACATGATGGAGGATAGAAGATGATAGATGGTCGACTTAATTGATGGAAATTATTCAACATCATATATTTATAATTTAATGGGCTTGTGTGAGAGTCTTTAAAATCAATTATGGATTTTTATTGAAATACTGAGAGCTGCATTTATGTCCATCGAGGTTAAACATGGGTCACATGATCATTCAGTCAAAATAAAGTGTCATCATCACTGATGGTTATGAACCTTCATGTGTTTTAAAATGACAACGTCAGACAAAAAGGTGAAGTGTGGACGTAAAGAAACATTACTTTAAAAGATACATTTATTTGCACCATCACTGAACTAGAGAGTCGTGGTCGGACGTTAATAACCGATGAAAGATTTCCAATAAAATCTATTTCTGCTGCTTCAGACATTATTCACTATTTTTCATAGATTTTCAATTTTAACACTTTTACGTCCAAGACTGAGAGAATCAACACTGAGTCATTGTCTTCATCACAGTTAACTGCTGCTGCTAAGTATCTGTGTGTGTGTGTGTGTGTGTGTGTGTGTGTGTGTGTGTGGGGGGGTGTGTGTGTGTGTGTGTGTGTGTGTGTGTGTGTGTGTGTGTGTGTGTGTGTGTGTGTGTGTGTGTGTGTGTGTGTGTGTGTGTGTGTGTCTGACATTTCCCTTCATTTCAGGCTTTAATAATGTTATTAAAGTGATGAATTACAGTGAGTTTAGTTTAATAAATCACATTATTTACAATAAAACCCTTGTGGTCCAAACAGTGACTTGGAAGCCTGACCTCTGACCTGTGTTGTGATTCGTCAGGTTGGTCAGAGTGTGTATGTATGCGGTTCAAAGTTCACAAAAGCAAATGGAGAGCAGCAGTAGTTGCTGCCAAACATGTTCAGGTCAGAAGATCTTGTGGAAGTTGATGATTCTCTGACCTTCTTTCTCAGGCCTGTGTTTTTCCTGGAGTTAGACACAAACAAACTTCCTCCTGTCCAGTGTTTTTTTTATCTCATATTTATCTGCAAGTTTAAAAAGAAGAGAAGAAACTGTCTTTCGTGGGGACGTTAAACTAGTAGCAGTTAAATATCTTTCAGTTCTGACAAGTTGCCTCTACTTGACTCGACCTCTCTGGGAATCAATGACACATTTAATCAAGTGTCCGCGAGGGAATGTCTTCAGTGAGGTCAGAGGTCATTGGTGTGGGTCAGAACCTGACAGCCATGATGAGTGAGCACTAATGGACCTCCAGGTAAGAACGTTAATGAACAATGTTCTCAAAATAGATCGAAGATTCTGTTGATGAAGCCTGACGGAGCTAGAAGAACATGAGGTGCTTTAAAGGGTTTGAAGTCTCATAACTAAATGTGTTTCAGTGGTTTTTATTATTCAAATATTATTCAAATGTGCACTGATGTGAAAGTATATCGTGTCAACAAACAAGTTTGTTTTGAGTCACTTCACTGATCTGCTCTTTTGTTTACAGTAAATACTGTTTTTGAAAATCTCATGTTATGTCAGAAAAACAACTTATAAAAGAAACAGCTTCCATTATATTTTTACCTCCAAAAATATATCAGATTATTATCTATTTATACAACAAGTCAAACTGAGGTCAATCCAAGTGATTTCATGAGGTCGGTGGAAGGTTTGATCAAATCTAAAGATTCATGTTCACGTTGATATTGTGACTGAAAGAATGCTAGTGTTTAAGATAAGATAAGGAAGAGATTATACAAAGACTTCTAATAACATCAGTGATCGGTGACAGAAAACGAAAACAGATCATTATTCTTGATCAAAGCTACATTTTTCTTCAGGTGATAGAAAACATGAAGCTAATGGAGGACATGAGGAGAAAGAGACGTAAACTCTGTCGTATCGATCGTCACAGATTCTCAACTCATGCTGACTCAGCACAATAGACCAGACACTGAAGGATCATTTAGTAAATCCTGCTTTGACTCAATATCCACAAACTTTCCTTTTGTGAGACGCAGTATGTTTTCTAAGTGTAATATCTCCGTGGATTGTTGTTCTCTGTCGGTCACTTCCACTTGTGCAGTCTCTCCTGACTCTGTCAGTGACTCTTGACCTTCAGACAACAGAGCTGCTGACCTCTGACCTGCAGCTCTAGAAGGATAAATGTCAAAGCTGCTCAGTTGGGACACGACATATGAACCGTTTTAGGAAAATGTGAACCAACGGTTAAAACCTGCAGCAAAGAAATAAAGCAGCTGAACTTGTAAAATAAAATACAACACAATAGGTCCTCAATGTGAGCAGTTGTTTGAAGATTCTTGACAACGTTACACTGTAATAACAATGAAGTTAAACCACCATCTGAATGTTTCTCTCAGATAAGGATTGAGAGAGAATTAATCATCATAAATATCAGTTGAAACTCTTGAATAGCTGCAGCTTCTTTCTCTCAGAAGCTTAAACAAACATCATTGATGTTCACAGTGTAAATGTGAATCACTGAGATGAAGGAATGATACGAGGAGCTCCTTGTAAAGCTGCATCAGCTCCATCTCTGGAGTGGATTAACACGGTTATTACAGTTCAAAGTGAGGATCACACCCAGATCTAAATGATTGTATTCGCTCTCATTTGTAAATAGAACGATTATATGAAGATAAAGATATTCAGTCGATGGTAAAATAAACCAAATTCTAAACGACTGGATAAGCATTTAAACTTTCTTCAACCAACACCAAAGAAAAATAAAGAAGTTTGAATCATTTTCTGTTGTAATAAGTCTGTGATTCTAACAGTCTGGCAGGTGTTTATGTTGTGAGTCACAGACTTATTAAAAATACAGAAACGTTTCAGGTTAAGAAAAGTTCATTTAAATACATTTTAAATGCTTGGTAATATCATTTGAGATTTAAGATGAACTTCACAATTAACTAAAATTAAATAAAACAATAACCTTTTTTTTTACAGGGTTAGGCACAATTTAACCCACATGTTTATTCTGACATAACTGTGAAACAGTGAAAAACTGAAGACATAAAGAACAAAAGTTAATCTTTCATTTTTTTTCCAAGTTAAATATTTTGAAATTTAGTTTTACTTAACCTTTACATATTTTAATAACAATTATGAGCTTATTTTTGGATTCAAGTATTTCATTCCCTTAAAGATTTTAAAGGATCCTTAGGAACCTGATCAAGACTGTTTTGTTCCTAATGAAACTAACTTTGTTTGGGATTATTTTGTTGCAGAAAACCAGGTCCTGCTGGTTCAGTCATCGTGACGTTCAATTTCCAGCACTTTTTTTTTTTTTAACCAGTCATGCCATTTTTTCTTAAATTTGTTTTTCGGTAAAACAAAAATGTGTTGACATTGAATTGGCCTTTTGTGCTTTATTTAAATACAACTACACATTCACCCAGAAACTGTCAATCATGACAGATGTAATAACTAGACGTGAACTTCACATTCGCTCTCGTCATCTTCAGCCGTCGAAGAAAACATGTTCATGAACAGAAGGAAATGTTTTTCTACCAGATGACACCTGAGAACATTTGTCAGGTGAATATCATCAGTGAATGAACCAGGTGAGGGGGGGGGGGGTCTGGATGTAGTGTTTGTGTTGAGAGATTAGAAAGATTCTCTACACAAACATATGGAGATGAATAAAGTACATCGCCATGGTAACCTGGTGATTATGTTCCAGAGTGAAATACATGTTGTTGAATAACATGTGTGTTTGAATGAAAGACATCATGAACAAAACCATCTACACAACCAGATAAAGAACAACACACACGTTTTATGGAAGTGACTTAAACAAACATCTCTGCACTGACTCAACTCCAGCCACACCTACAGCCATAATCCACTTCCTCCCTTCACAGCGTCATCTTCCTGCTTCATGATCCATGAAAGCTACATTGTAGGTTCACGTCCATGTTACCAGTGTTGCATTAGAAGCTCATGCTGAGGAAGGTTTGTCGTCACGTCTGGATACACTTTGAACGTGAAACTGCAACACAATCATCGACTGGTAAAATGTCTCTGATGCGTAGAGAAGGAAGAGTTGGTTCACACAGAGGTGGATTTATGGATGAAAACATGTAGCAGGTCCAGTCATTACATCTGGATATGTCAGGTGTTACAAAAATGGAGGGAAAACTTCACGACACATGAGGTCTTGCATCAGTAGCTTCTGTTATGAATGTTCTTCTCAAGCTCTTCCCTCTGATCACGAGTAAATAACTTCAATGAATATAAAGTGACAAAAGTCACACTGGAAGAAGTGAATAAAAAAAGAAAGTACAGTCTCGTAAAATATTCATCACTTTGAAACAACATTTTATTTTATTTTCTAATGAAATCCAAAACACCCTAAGAGCCCCTTTAAGTTGAAACAATGTATACATATTTGTATTTTTCAAGGTGTATTCCATGAGTCTGTATCGGCAAGAATGTTGTGATACGATAAGTCTCACAATTCAGGGTCAACGATACGATACATTGCGATATAATGTGATACTGCAGTAACAAGGATTTATTTATTTTGAAGTCAAGTACTTGACTCTGGTGTTGTAAAATTTACAGACCACATGACTGTTGACGAAGTCGTAACTGCTTTTATTTGTTTTCAAACCAAAATATGTCCAAACATCGGAATGGACTGTATCCTCTCATCCTCAGTCATTGCCAGGATCTTTTTGAATTTTACTGTTGCTTTAGCTGTGGAGGTCAAAATAACTGCTGCCATGTAGTGTCCGGAGGTTTAATTGAAACACATAAATGTTAATTGTAAATAGAAAAATGATAAATAAATAAATAATTTACAATTTATTGAAATATGAAGCAATTTATTATCATAGTTAAAATAAAATATGATTTCAAATTAGGAACATTGACTACAAAAACAGCTTCTACACAAAAGATTCTGCACCAACATCTCACAATCCATTACAAATCTGCAGTGAGTTCAAGAATAAAAAATAATAATTCAGAGTATTATTGACCTAAAGCTTTTGTTCCGACTTGATACTTTATTTTATATTATTTTCAGCAAAATCGAAGTGAAGAGTGATAAAAAAAATACAAAACTTCTTCCCAAAATTACCAGTTATTAATGAAAGTTAATTAATCAGTCAGTAAATACAAGTTTAACAAATAAAAGTCTTTTGAAGGTTTCGTGACATTATAATTTCTTCACAATATCTTGATGCAGGTGAAGATCATTCCAGAGACTTGTGAGAGACAAGGACACTCAGTCCATCTGTGTTTTATATGAGGTTCTAAGAGAAAACGTTTCCCTCTCTCTTGTCCTTCATCACACACTCGTACATCTATAGAGATTCTAATGATCAGTGACAGCCAGAGAACACAGGCAGCAATAACTAACCATCCTACTTATCCGGCTAAAATAACTTCACGTATGATTTGTTCTTCGTCTCGTTCCACTTGTGCTTTGCACCACTGAGATATAAGTCAGTACATTCTCATTATGGCAAAGTGGTCGCTGGACGTTCCTGTTGAACGATGAGGCGACACTTACAGCCGGAGAGAGAAATGATTACGTAGTCGGTTGGAGACAAGATTGTTGTGGAGTGAGGCTCGTCTTTTTCTCTTCACCTCATTTATTTGAACTAATATGAAAGTCATTGTTCAGAGGAAGAACGTGTGTGTCGACTGTTGCTCGTCTGTTCATGTGGTAGAATGTACGTCAAAATGTTATGTATATACAGTATATATACATAACATTAAAGTATTGGTGGAGAAAAATAGGATAATTTGGAGCGAAATTAATAAGTGTGTGTTTCAGAATTTATTTTAATTCTTGCCTCACTTTAAAAAAATAACTATCAACATTAAGCCAGTTATTCATTATACAAAGACCATCTTAAGCTCGACTAAAGCTCACAATTTTCGGTCCATATATTTGTGTTTTCTATCAACGACAATTCTGTATTGAATGTTACATTTTTGTCTGAACATTCATTTCCATCTTTGATTCTTTTCAAGGATGTGTTTTTGTGTCACCACATGTTTCTCATCTTTGTTAGTTCTTACTAAATCATCTGATACAAGGCTCGTCATAACTCTTGAAGGAGAAACAGAATTTGCATTTTCTTTTAGAAATATTTAATTTAACCTTCCAAAAATAGTAAATTATTGTGATTATAATTTCCAATCCTTCCTTCAATGACAAGTTTTCAACAGAGTATGGATAACAAAGCAGCTTTTATCTTTGATCTGAGGAGTTTTGCATCCAGTATCTTGACTTAAGACGGTTCGTTCTATCCTCCATTCTTCCCTCAGTGATGAATAATCCACAAAACACTTCAACTGAGAATCTTGTTATTCAATCTAAAGATGATTTTCCTCACGACTGCTTCACAATCATCTTCAACACACTCCAGTGAGAATCGAGGTTCTCTTGGTCACATGGGAACTGAATAGGCTGGTGTCAAAGGTCGTCACGAGAGAAGTTTAATTCCACTGTAGGATGAAAAGACTCTGAATCTTAAATAAAATAAAAAACAGAACCACCAGTTGGGTTTTTCAATTCAAGATATTTCTCAAGAAAGTCAGACTCCAGCTTTTCAACAGAGGGTTGATGTTGAGGACATTCTTCTGGTTTAAGGATGTAAAGTTTTCATTGGAGTTCTGACTCATTTTTTTATATCTCACACCTCAGTAACTTTAGATAAAAGAGGACAGTTTAGAAAATAAAGACTCATAAACATCATATTATGTCATCGTTTACAGCTTTTATGCGAAGCCAACTGTTGAATGACTTCTTTTAGGTTCTGGCATTACAATCAAAAAGGTTTAGGTTTTTCCTGCAAATGAGAAAGTTTGACATTTAACTGATATTTACTGACATTTTAACTTGATCTTAACCTTTATCACTCATTACTGCCTTGGTATTACATGATGTGTGTGTGTGTTGTCCAGAGAAATGATCAAAACAGTAATAAACTCAAATGGAATTCATGTTTTACTGACCAGAACACATGCTCTCTGTGGGTTTGAGACGACCTTTGGTCTTTGGATATCTTTTTACTTTCTGCAGACTTGAGCTTAAATTAAACTTGACTCAGGGTTCGAAATTTCCAAAAGTGCTTCATTGGAGTAAAAACAAGATTTAACTTAATTTTCAGTAGCAAGGGGAGCAAGTGTTAAATCTTAGATGTTGTCTTGTATACAAATAAGATAAAAACTCACTCTTTTCTTAATACAATAAATGGATGTTCCAATAAAGCTTGAAAGATTAATTGTATTATTATTCTGTTAAATCTTCTGAACTCAGGTGTATCTCTTGCACCTGGAGGCTTAAAGAACTTTGTATGGAACAAATAACATCATTTTCTTTCACAAATTGACTGAATCCAAGATGCAGAAAAAGTGATTTTGATTTCCTCATTTCAGTGATGCCAGCTGCGTGAATTACTTTGAATTGATGCAAAATGACACTGAATCAAACGTCTTTTGATCACAGAGATCTGAGCTACAATTAAATCAAAGAGTTAACAGGAAATTAATTTGGCTGCAGTTACAATCTTTTCACTTTTCATCCCAAAGAAAGTCTGCTAAAAAAGAAAAATGATCAATTTTAATTGATATTAATTAACCTTTTATTTACTCTGAAAGGAAACACATGATAGATATTTGGATGAAAATTATCAAACGTGAACATAATATTTCTCATTATCATTATCTGAAAATATGAACTGATAAAGTAGCTAAAATGAAAAACTTGTGGAAGAATAATAAGTATTTAAACGATTACAAATGACAACTAATTAAAACAATCCCTATAATGACTGTCGTTCAAGCGAGAATAACAGTTGCAAGAACATAACAAGAGACAGTGAAGCTTCCATTCTACCCCCGAGTGAATCTTATTAGAACATTAACACTGGGAAGGTGTGAGAGACGACGACAAAGTGACGAAGCGATTGAGAACAAGTGAAAACGACACAACAATTCAAAAATGCAAATGAATATCAAAGTTCACTGTAACACATTTGCATCACATTATCTTGCATTAGATATTCAGAAACGTCTTCCCAGGCGTGTGTGGAAGAACTTGAAAGATTAGACTGTGAATAATCTGAATTAAATGTCACTTATTTCTATATATCAAAACTATTGTGGATTAAATTAACCAATAGAAATTAATTAAATGAATTATTAATTAAAAGACATCATTTGTGAAATCAATCCTGGGTAAAGTGAAGTAAATTCCAGCGTGAAATGAACAAAACAGATTCACAATAAACGTCTCTTGATCAAACAGCATAAAAGCAACACTGAGTCTCTTTAGAGAGATGCTGGGAAGTCAATTATGAAAACACACCAGACAATTAAAAATGTCATCACAAGCTTTTGTCTCGTGAAGAATTTGAACATCTGGCTGATGACTATGAATCAAACCATTATCTCTGGAGCAGATGTTGATGATGAACAAATCCAGAGACTGACAGGCTGTGACGATAAAAGCTGTGAGAGTCGATTGTTAAATAACAGACACATTAAAAAATGAAATGAGTTTAAGGAAAGTTCAAAAGCCTGTAAAGTGTTGAATGAGTCGTGAAAGAAATCAGTTTAATTGACATGAATAAGATTCGACTGATCTTTTAAACTGTGGTGAATAGAAAACATGGCAGGTGTTTATATGAGAGGAAAATAAAAGAACAAAGTGAGTCATTTGTTCTTCATCTGTAAGGTTAGAATGAATTATAGTGTTGTGTAATATTGTGTTGTGTTGTCTTGTGTTATTTACTTTGATTTATACACTTTATGTTTGCACTTTGTAATCTCTTTGCCCTTTGTTTTTTTATTTGCACTTTGTTCTTGCTGTACCTTCCGTTGTCTGGAAACTTAATTTCCCGAAGTAGATTTCCAAAGGGATTAATAAAGTCAATGTAATCTAATCTAATCCTAAACTATGAACCAAATTAAAGGTATTCCTTGCATTTAGACCAAGAATCCAAAGTGAATTCAAACTGATGGGTTTTATTTTTCCAGCCAGAACATGTTCATTACTTCCTAACTTTTATCTCAGATGCAAACATTTCATCATATTGTGAAGAAAAAGAGCCTAAAGTTGAATATTTGACTCTTTATTCTCTAAAGTCGCTGCACAGCTACTGATCTCAAGGAAGTGAGTCTTTAAAGAAAGAATGTTTTCTCACGCTACAGCCGATCTTTTCCTTCCGTGATGCGTTTGTTAAGAATGCAAAACATAACCTGAGGAAAAAAAGTGATGAAACCGTTGCAAAGACTTGAACTAATTTAAGTTTTTAACTTCTGTTGAACTGTGAGGGAAAGATGATTCACTAAACATTATTTATAACAGCACGTTGTACACGTACCAACATCCAGATTCTGGAACTCCTGTGTTGTTCTCAGTATTATCTTGATCTTTAAAGTATGTACTTTTTTGAGTATTGTTTTGATTGTTTAAGCGCTTTGTGACCCTGGTCTGGAAAAGCGCTATATAAATAAAATGTACTTACTTAGTTACTTTTCTCTATATGGAGAAGATATAAGTCGTGATATTAACTATTGTTTCCTCTTTCTTCCTCAATGCTTCGTCTCAAACTTTATCAAGAAGAAGCTTCAACCAAGAAGTGTTTCTGTCCTTGTCCTGCCTTTAATCCTGGATTATAAAATAAAGTCAGAAGTAGTGATGGATGAAGCTTCATGAAACAATATCCTTCTCTTATTGAGCTCATTGTGAAACTTTATTGTATCTAAAAGTGTGAGGTGTCAATAGAATCAACGATCAAAGCAATAGATTATAGAGCAGAGAGAGTTCTATTTAAAAATCTCTGAATAGAGTCATAATGTTTCATGAAGCTTCATCAAGACTCTACAAAGAAGCAGTGAAGGGTTGATGAAGCTTCATGACACTGTGTTCTTGTTGAGCTGTGTAGGTTTAACTATCAATTTATAAATGTGCTGTTGTTTCATTAGATGTTTAAAGTATCACATTATAGAGAAGAGAGTGACATCTAGTGGCTCAGTGAAGAAGGTTTACTGCTTCATGAAGCTTCAAACCTACAAAAGCATTAAAGAACAAATAAAAACACAGATGAAGAAAGAAAAAAACAAGTGTATACTTCAGTCAATGTTGTGGGATTAGTGTCAATGTTAGGGATTAAATCACTTTGTGTGTCTCATAAAAAGAGATTATCCTCATTTGTCTGGTATAGTTGGATAGAACTTTATAATCAACTGTGGCTTTAACATCTTTGTTTGTCCAGAATTATATGATGATATAACCCTTCTACATTTTTTTAATGTAGAAGACTGAACATGATCAGTTTAACAGTCGTGACACTTCAGTCGTGTTAGAAACACAGTCAGGAGTCAGTGACGCCACAGATGACGACGACTCCTAAAAACACTGATAGCATCACACGAACATACTGAGGTGGAAAAAATAAATACTTATAAGAAACATGTTCACATTGATTCATTTAAAAGTGCTAAAGTCAAGAACAACAAGGATAGAATTAGTTTCATAGACAGAATCTGAATAATTCAAGAGTAGAAACATCTTTTTTTTTTAAATTTACTTTAACAACACCTGACAACATATTACATCAATACAGTGAAATAAAAACTGCACATGAAATTTCGATTTATATGAACTAGTGTGAGTTCTGAACTATATGACTTCAATAGAACTATGTCGCTTCAAATTATTAAAATATTATGATTCACAAAATAAGTATTATTGATATGTATATTGGATCACTTTGCTAAAGTATGTTATGAAACTCAAGTATTAAATACATTAAAGTCAATATTATTGTTAAAACATTTTAGTTTTGAAACGATTGGTGATATAAATATGAACTTTAAAAAATAAAGAATTCTGTTACTTACACCTGCTTAATTCATGTTAACATATTAAAAATTCATATTTTAATTCTGTTGATTTGTAAAAAAGTCCACATCGATATCCACTCATGGATCTTCATCTGGAAAGTAGAACCATCAGTACGTCGTCCATTTACAGGTCGAGACACTAATTCTTAACCTCAAACTATTTCTATTCAATGAATTGTAAAAATAAAGAAGACACTGAATCATCCACAATAAACTTAATCTCTTCAGAACTAATTTGTCTGAAATTACTGAACCTGAATATTTTCTTTTGTTTCTTAACTGTAGCTCGTTGACTTTTGTCCAAGTGTATGAATCAGAATCTGGATTAAAATCAAACACATGAAGCGATGATTGTTCGGTAAAATGAGGCCAAAATCTTCTGTTCTTCAAACACGTTTAAAACAGGAAAATGACGTCCAAATATCCTGCTAATCTCACAGTGGAAGCCAATGAAGCAAAGTAATGTCATGAATGAAAGATTAGGAGCTGAAAGTCTGCATAATAGGAAAACACACACATTCAGAATAAAATGGTTTTGTGGAAGTAAAATAACACAACGTTACTGGCAGGTTCTCAAGCTAAACAGTTTTTGCCTTTAGAAACATTAAGTTGTGTTGTTTGTTTACTGAGAATCTGTTACATTTTTTGAGATATTCATGTCACAGTTTGTCTAGTTTTGTTTATTATAATTGCTTTTTAAGCCATTTTGGTTTAACTCACACGTATACAGACATTTCATGTTTAGTCTGAATAGAACATGTCGATAAACTCAATGTCACAGAAAAAGTTGGTCTGAAACACAAAGTTACCATTTAATGACTCGACTTTTAATTGAGCTTCAGTTTCTGCCCGAAATGATGTTAAGCAAACGTGGTGATCAGGAGAAAACACAAACAAACAAGTGAACTCACAGATGTGCTTCCTCATTACAGAATCCATCATGGAGGCTACATTAGCTTCTCTAGAATGTTCCCCAAAGAGCGTTTATTGGGTTGAGAAGAACGTCAGCTGATGAACTGTGAACTTGACACTGAACTGATGGACAGGATGTGAGAGGATTTATTGGCTCTGATAAAATACTTTATGAATCCGTGTCAAAAATATATGAAAATTGAGTGTTTTAGTGACAAATTGATATTTAAAGTTGCATAAAATAATTAAAGAGCTTCATAATTATGTGATTGATCATCAACAGTGTCACTGTAAGAAATGCATAAAAAATATGGGAAAATAACCTTTTCTTATTGAAAATTGAACAGAAAATAGTTGGAGATACTTTGAAGTTATGTTTTCCTACTAACAAGAAAGTATATTTGTGTTTCTCCCTAAAGTAATTAGTATTTGATCACAAGATTTGTACTTGAAAAACATAATAGAAAATCATAAAACGGTAACTATTTTTTATTTAGCTCTGTAGGTGGCGCCCTCAGTTAAACCACAATGTGAGGTTTCAATAGAATATCTGTTCAAATCTGTCTACCATAGAACAGTGTTCCTTGAGCCATTATTGACCCGGTATTGATCAGGTACATCTGTGTTCTAAGGTGACAATTTTACTTTGAATTTAAATATAAATGTGTAAATGACATTTTTTCAAAGTCAGAGAACTCTTAGACAAACAATGTTGAAGACGTTGTATTGACCAAATCACAGGGTCTCACACATTTACGTTGTTGGTTTTTGCTCAATATTTCAATTGATCAATATATAAAATATAAATGTGTGATTATTTGTTAATTCAATAAATAGCAAAGTTCAGATGAAAATATGCCTTTAAATATCTAACAAATATTCTATATGTATTTGTGTACTTTATTCATGAAGTCCTGCATTTGAAGACATTAAGATTTATATCTAAAACATGTAATCAATAACTAATCAGATATTCAATTTCCTGTGGTTAAAATAACACATATGTATGATGAAGTGATCTGAGCTCAACGTTGTCAATTGCTGACTCAGCAAAAACGACCTCCACCAATGATTTAATATTTGTTCATCCGTTTGTCTTTTGGCATAAATAACACAAATGGATCAAGAGTATCTAAAACGAGAGAATATCTTACATGAAATAAAACACTGAACAAGAAAGAAAAAAACAAGTGTTGAAAAAGATCAATTAAACAACATTAAGATAAATTTAAAATAAATAACCTTTGAAAATTATCTCCACCAATCATGCTATTGTTAGTATTTTATCAAGATAGAAAACTAGTTAACATTAGATCTTCATGACAGTCTTCGTGCGTCAATAAATCAAAGATTGAAAGTTTCTTGAGATATGAAACTTGTATTGATGTTTGATGAGAGTCACATGGTCTGATCTGTTCATTTATGATCAAACTGATCAACTTAAAGTCCTCGTAACTACTACTGTGTTCATGATTAAATAGCATGTATCAAAAGCACAACAAAATGTTGTTCTTTTTGACTAAAAGTTCATCATAAAATGCATTTATTCCTCAATACATTCGTACAAGTGAACTCTACTTGATACTCTGGAAGTAAATAAACAAACAATAGTCGTTGATTAAACAGAACAAAATCACAGTAACATTCAGAATGAGACTCAAATAAAACGATTCAAACGTCTCTGGAACATTTCTGTTGAGTTTAATGACGTCACGTTTGATTGGTTTTATGTTGACGATCATAATTGACTTGAATCGTCAGGAAAGGTTCGTCTGGATTCGATCAAATGTGTCAAATGGCGGCGAACATTCATGACGGTCACACAACATTAGACTTTATGTCACGATTCATTCTCAGACGGACCAGGAATAATTATGCAGCGCAAATGTCAGCAAACAATGAAGTCTGACCAAATGTTGCAGAGAAATTAAGTATCTGAATGTTTTGGGTTTGATTGTTTTGTAGGTCCAGACACAACATGACTTTATAAATGGTGTTGAGGGAGAACAGAACCAGAACCAAACTGTTGAGTCATGTTAGTCATCAATGGTGTTTGAAACTCATGGATCTTCATCTGGAAAGTAGAACCATCAGTACGTCGTCCATCTACAGGTCGAGACACTAATTCTTAACCTCAAACTATTTCTATTCAATGAATTGTAAAAATAAAGAAGACACTGAATCATCCACAAGAAACTTAATCTCTTCAGAACTAATTCGTCTGAAATTACTGAACTTGAATATTTTCTTTTGTTTCTTAACTGTAGCTCGTTGACTTTTGTTCAAGTGTATGAATCAGAATCTGGATTAAAATCAAACACATGAAGCGATGATTGTTCGGTAAAATGAGGCCAAAATCTTCTGTTCTTCAAACACGTTTAAAACAGGAAAATAACGTCCAAATATCCTGCTGATCTCACAGTGGAAGCCAATGAAGCAAAGTAATGTCATGAATGAAAGATTAGGAGCTGAAAGTCTGCATAATAGGAAAACACACACATTCAGAATAAAATGTTTTTGTGGAAGTAAAATAACACAACGTTACTGGCAGGTTCTCAAGCTAAACTGTTTTTGCCTTTAGAAACATTAAGTTGTTTGTTTACTGAGAATCTGTTACATTTTTTGAGATATTCATGTCACAGTTTGTCTAGTTTTGTTTTTTATAATTGCTTTTTAAGCCATTTTGGTTTAACTCACACGTATACAGACATTTCATGTTTAGTCTGAATAGAACATGTCGATAAACTCAATGTCACAGAGAAAGTTGGTCTGAAACACAAAGTTACCATTAAATGACTCGACTTTTAATTGAGCTTCAGTTTCTGCCCGAAATGATGTTAAGCAAACGTGGTGATCAGGAGAAAACACAAACAAACAAGTGAACTCACAGATGCTTCCTCATTACAGAATCCATCATGGAGGCTACATTAGCTTCTCTAGAATGTTCCCCAAAGAGCGTTTATTGGGTTGAGAAGAACGTCAGCTGATGAACTGTGAACTTGACACTGAACTGATGGACAGGATGTGAGAGGATTTATTGGCTCTGATAAAATACTTTATGAATCCGTGTCAAAAATATATGAAAATTGAGTGTTTTAGTGACACAATTGATATTTAAAGTTGCATAAAAGAATTAAAGAGCTTCATAATTATGTGATTGATCATCAACAGTGTCACTGTAAGAAATGCATAAAAAATATGGGAAAATAACCTTTTCTTATTGAAAATTGAACAGAAAATAGTTGGACATACTTTGAAGTTATGTTTTCCTACTAACAAGAAAGTATATTTGTGTTTCTCCCTAAAGTAATTAGTATTTGATCACAAGATTTGTACTTGAAAAACATAATAGAAAATCATAAAACGGTAACTATTTTTTATTTAGCTCTGTAGGTGGCGCCCTCAGTTAAACCACAATGTGAGGTTTCAATAGAATATCTGTTCAAATCTGTCTACCATAGAACAGTGTTCCTTGAGCCATTATTGACCCGGTATTGATCAGGTACATCTGTGTTCTAAGGTGAAAATTTTACTTTGAATTTAAATATAAATGTGTAAATGACATTTTTTCAAAGTCAGAGAACTCTTAGACAAACAATGTTGAAGACGTTGTATTGACCAAATCACAGGGTCTCACACAATTACGTTGTTGGTTTTTGCTCAATATTTCAATTGATCAATATATAAAATATAAATGTGTGATTATTTGTTAATTCAATAAATAGCAAAGTTCAGATGAAAATATGCCTTTAAATATCTAACAAATATTCTATATGTATTTGTGTACTTTATTCATGAAGTCCTGCATTTGAAGACATTAAGATTTATATCTAAAACATGTAATCAATAACTAATCAGATATTCAATTTCCTGTGGTTATAATAACACATATGTATGATGAAGTGATCTGAGCTCAACGTTGTCAATTGCTGACTCAGCAAAAACGACCTCCACCAATGATTTAATATTTGTTCATCCGTTTGTCTTTTGGCATAAATAACACAAATGGATCAAGAGTATCTAAAACGAGAGAATATCTTACATGAAATAAAACACTGAACAAGAAAGAAAAAAACAAGTGTTGAAAAAGATCAATTAAACAACATTAAGATAAATTTAAAATAAATAACCTTTGAAAATTATCTCCACCAATCATGCTATTGTTAGTATTTTATCAAGATAGAAAACTAGTTAACATTAGATCTTCATGACAGTCTTCGTGCGTCAATAAATCAAAGATTGAAAGTTTCTTGAGATATGAAACTTGTATTGATGTTTGATGAGAGTCACATGGTCTGATCTGTTCATTTATGATCAAACTGATCAACTTAAAGTCCTCGTAACTACTACTGTGTTCATGATTAAATAGCATGTATCAAAAGCACAACAAAATGTTGTTCTTTTTGACTAAAAGTTCATCATAAAATGCATTTATTCCTCAATACATTCGTACAAGTGAACTCTACTTGATACTCTGGAAGTAAATAAACAAACAATAGTCGTTGATTAAACAGAACAAAATCACAGTAACATTCAGAATGAGACTCAAATAAAACGATTCAAACGTCTCTGGAACATTTCTGTTGAGTTTAATGACGTCACGTTTGATTGGTTTTATGTTGACGATCATAATTGACTTGAATCGTCAGGAAAGGTTCGTCTGGATTCGATCAAATGTGTCAAATGGCGGCGAACATTCATGACGGTCACACAACATTAGACTTTATGTCACGATTCATTCTCAGACGGACCAGGAATAATTATGCAGCGCAAATGTCAGCAAACAATGAAGTCTGACCAAATGTTGCAGAGAAATTAAGTATCTGAATGTTTTGGGTTTGATTGTTTTGTAGGTCCAGACACAACATGACTTTATAAATGGTGTTGAGGGAGAACAGAACCAGAACCAAACTGTTGAGTCATGTTAGTCATCAATGGTGTTTGAAACTCATGGATCTTCATCTGGAAAGTAGAACCATCAGTACGTCGTCCATTTACAGGTCGAGACACTAATTCTTAACCTCAAACTATTTCTATTCAATGAATTGTAAAAATAAAGAAGACACTGAATCATCCACAAGAAACTTAATCTCTTCAGAACTAATTTATCTGAAATTACTGAACCTGAATATTTTCTTTTGTTTCTTAACTGTAGCTCGTTGACTTTTGTTCAAGTGTATGAATCAGAATCTGGATTAAAATCAAACACATGAAGCGATGATTGTTCGGTAAAATGAGGCCAAAATCTTCTGTTCTTCAAACACGTTTAAAACAGGAAAATAATGTCCAAATATCCTGCTGATCTCACAGTGGAAGCCAATGAAGCAAAGTAATGTCATGAATGAAAGATTAGGAGCTGAAAGTCTGCATAATAGGAAAACACACACATTCAGAATAAAATGTTTTTGTGGAAGTAAAATAACACAACGTTACTGGCAGGTTCTCAAAATAACCGTCTGTGTTTTTGCCTTTAGAAAAATAAAGTTGTGTTGTTTGTTTACTGAGAAACTTTTTTGTGGTATTAAAGTCACAGTATGTCTAGTTTTGTTTATTATAATTGCTTTTTAATCCATTTGGTTTAACTAACACTTATACAGACATTTTACGTTTAGTCTTAGCTCAGATGGTTGCCTGCAGTCCAAAAGGTTGCAGGTTCAATCCCAGCTCCAGACAAGCTCTGTTGTTGTGTCCCTGAGCAAGACACTTTACCCTGATTGCTCCTGATGGTAGACTTGGCGCAGGTGTGCAGCCTACTCCCATCAGTATGTGTGAATGGCTGTCAAAAGCACTACCGAATTTCCCCTCGCGGGACTAATAAGGGATTCTAAAAAAAACAAAAAAAACATGTCGATATTCAATAGTGAAGCTGCTTGAAGTACATCTGGTTAATAATAAAGTATTGCGACAGATTATTAAGAAGACTGCTATGTCTTCAATAGCACAGTTGTTCAAAGAAGATAATTATAGAGTTGGTGAGCGCCATCTAGTGGGCTCTAAAAAGAAGGATAGTGCCTCATAAAGCTTTATCGATCCATAATCAATATGTACACATGGGCCTTATTGAACTTTATATTTTTATATATATATATATATATACTGTATATATAATAATAATAATAATAATCTCTATTTATATAGCGCCTTTCATATATATATATATATATATATATATATACAAAATGTTTTAAAAGAAGGCTTGATGGGTTGAGAAGACAGAACATCTTCTCTGGTGGATCATTGACGCATGAATCACATCAATAAAAGCAGACAGGAAGTGAACAGGACAAGAAATAAATGACCCAAAAAAGAGAAATTAAGTGGAAGTTGCAGCAGTTTTTTGTAACATCTCATCGTCTGATAACGTTTCAGTAAAATCAGATTTATTATCTGCAGAGCAAAACTGTGAAACCAGGTTGAAGTATCATCAGAATAAATGTTAAAATCTGCTAAAGCATCTGCTCCATTAAGACGAACCAATATTCTTCAGACAGAAACTATTTAGGGAGATGAGAGTTTAAGATCTGCAGTCTGGGTTGAAACGTTCTGAGCAAAAATGATAAGTTTGAAATGTAATGAATTTTAATAATGTCTTTAAGGCAGAGACGTCAGAACATATGTTGATGGAAGATCAGATATGATCTATTAAACCAAACAAACTCTTTAATGATGTTTATCAACTGATGAAGCGGATCTGACTGATGTTCACGTCTGTGATCAGTTCATTTGTATTAGACTCACTGAGGTCTGAACATCTGCCAAAGCTGTTCTCAGCTCATGTGTAGAAGGAAAGATGATGAAGATCAAACATGGATGAAGCTCCTGAACATCAAACTGATTCATTCAATAGAGATTTTAAACTGAGATTAATAACATTCATGTAAGTCAGTGGAACGAGTCTTAGTTCACGTCTAAAGTATCTTCAACATAAACCACAGTGAAGTATTTCCATATTCCAAACTGTTAACACTGTGTTGCTGAGGACACACACACACACACACACACACACACACACACACACACACACACACACACACACACACACACACACACACACACACACACACACACACACACACACACACACACACACACACACACACACACACACACAAACACACACTTTCATCATCACACGCCATCACATTTAACATTTATCAGCATGAATTCACAAAACTGCTTTTGGCAAAGTTTTACTGAAGATTGAATCATAGAGTTGAACGTGTCAAACATTTATCAAACAAATTAAAATCACTGGATTTTTCACATTGATTTTTTTCTGGCTGATGGAAAAGTGAGAGGAAATTGGGAAGATTCCGGGAATTGAAAACAACTTCGCTGCCTTTAATAGATTTGATCATTTTGTCCAACAATAGATTTTTTCACAACATAGTTACGGTTAGAAAACCTGTGTGAGTCACTGTGAGGCAGGTTTCTCTCTCAAAATGTAACAACACAACTGGAGCATTATAACAGAATAAGAACATTCAGAACACGGATATTTAACTAACTTTAATAATCTACTATAGCAATGTAGCAGATGTTATAAACGGTCAAAAATCTTCATTAAATAATTTGAAATACTTAAAATATTCTTATCCTTAAAGATGTTCAAATGAACGTCAAGTCCAGTATAAAATACAACCTTTTCATGAAGTTTGAAATGTTTCATCAGTGGATCTTTTTCTTTACTCTGCCTTCATCCATTATGTTTTTATCTTTGACAGAAATAAAGCAAAGACCATCAAAGCAACAGATAAATACAGTTTGTCGTCAAAATGGCAGAAAGGTCTGAAAAGTGAATAATTTTGTCATAATGTCCTTCAAAATAATCAGAACATATGAGAACTTGTGATTTCAAATATTATCTCATCATCAGTGTTTGGTCTAAACATCATTCAAGGGCTCAGACGTGTCAGTAAAGAATCAATGACTCTCTTCTCAGAATTCTCTGCTCTGTCCTTCAGGTCAACATCATGATTCCAAGAAACTCTATTTTCCCTGGAACACTTCACCAGGGAAGCATCTGGGAAGATACAGATACTATGAGCAGCAGTGACGTGTTGATGAAGCTTCATGAAGCATCACTTCTTTTCAGAGCCGATCAAAAGTCACTCTTTGTGATATAATACATTGCTTTGAACTGTTCTTTTAAAGAATTATATAAATATTTAAATGATCAATAAAACAGGACAATTCTTCATGAAGCTTCATTAGCGTCTTACTTGTAATACTATTTGACTCCTTGTTTCCAGTCATTTTAAAGTTATTATAAATAAGGAATAAATACAAACCAGTACATTTAGATTAAGGCCTTTAAGCTCAGAATTTGTCAATGATAATTAAAAAATGTTTGATCGCTTTTATCGTTAATATATTCAATTGTCTTTAGATTTCAAAGTCATCTTAAAGTCATCTTTGTCAGGTTCATTTCTCTGGAAACACCTAACAACACAAAAATCGCATTAAACCTCCGGTCACCATTTATTTCCCTCATATAGACCAGTTTCTTGGCATCGGCTCTAAACAATCCACACAGAGAACAAGAGCGACCGACACTACATTTGTATTTCTGGCAGCATGTAGGTCGTTCACCTTGACCCAGAGACAACACAAGGGATACAACAAACAGATGTTTTCAGCCACCGGGTCACCTTGACCCAGAGAAAACACAAGCTTTGTTTTGTAGACTTGTTTTCAAGAGCAACTGAGTCGAGACCACGACAGTACAAAGACCAGAAGTTATCAAGACCAAGACAAGGTAAATTCAAATTAAACCCTATGATGAACGTTTTTAAATATTATTTTTTCTTTTCTCGGTTTCCACTTCAATAAACTACTATTAAAATCATGTTTTATTAAAGGTTTCCAAGTCAAGGTCTTGCATCAGCTTCTACAGTCGACAGAAATATGCAACAATGGATTCAATGTCATGTCTTGAACACAAGGTCAAATGCACAAGTTGTTTTATTGTTGAACGTGACAAGGAAAGAAAAATATAAATTCAGAAATAGTAACGATCCATAGGTCAGTGTGAAGGTCAGTGGAACAAAGAGAAGAGGTCGAACTGAACAGATGTAACCAAACATCACTCACTCAAACAATGATCTGTTCATGAAAACATGTTTTAACCTTCGTCAACTTGATGTTATCTAGACCTGAAATTATGTATGTTCAAGCTCAGATATTCCATTTGTGTTCTCAGATAGTTTTAATCTTTGGGAAATGGCTTCAAAAAACTAGAAACATTAGAGCCCAGTAGATAAATTCTTCACACTGAGCTGGACCACTAATAATCCAGCTGTGTGACAATCCTTTCTTTTGAACACGGGAATCATCCTGATATGGAAGATTAACTGTCAGAATAGTTTATGCAAAGTCAACTCTGTGGTTTGAAAAGATTAAAGATTTAACTTGTGAATATTATTCTAACTCCTACAGACTTGCTGAGGCTTAAACTAAATCTAGGTTATTTCAAACAATGTCCATTTTATCTACTGAATTAACATATATATCTTAGGTTTTTGTCGAGTGTGAGATCGTTTTCTTTTGAGCTCCTAAAGTTGTTGGCCGACAATAAAAGTGAATAATGTTAGATTGAAAATTCTGTTTTGGTTCCACCTAGTGTCAGAACAGAAGAGTTGTAGAGGAAGTTAATTGTGTCGGTTCCTCTTTTTATCTTCAGAAAGTCCTCTCAGTACTTCAGTTGAAAACTCTGACCCACTGCTGTAAACAAGATTGATGGTCACGTGACAGAGTTATGTGTTGAACAATGTCTCTAAAATACAAATAATAATTAGGTGCTACTTACTGTAAGAGACATCCACAGTGGTAGCAAACAAGAAAATTATTCTACTACATTTATATTGACGTTATGTTATTTTTTCCTCCCAGATAAAGTCTCTAAAGCAGGTTGAGCAGCAGTCAAGGCTCAGACAAACATCTTAAGAATTAGAAAAACCTCTCAATAAATCTTATTAAGAAGAAAATGACCTTAGAAATACAACGTGAGCCTGACAGACTAATAAAAAAGGATTTTGTTGACACATTCTCTTAATCCACAGTAATATCTATATGACTGAAAACAAACATCTCATCAATAAGATCCAATAATTGATTAATTTCACTATGAGCGACTATTGATACATTTGTTATCAGGCAGACACACAATGTACAGGTTTTTAATGAACCTCATCTGCTCTTAAACAGCTGCTATGTTCTGGGATTAATGGAACATATAATGGGAACATGAACCAGAACATCTTTCTCTCTGCATTAGTGGGTCAGAACGAGTCAGATCACGATAATACTTTTACTTTTCCATGAAGCCTCTAAAGCTTCACCTCTCTCTCTGAAACGTCCTTCATGCTCAGTTGCTTTTTAAAACAAACATAAACCTTCACAGACACTTCTATTTTCATGTTCAAGATCACCCTGCTTTGAAAAACCCATTACTTTATTTATTAGAATATATTATTCTATCTGTTGCTGTATTATGTTTAAATGTAAGAGTTCTCAGCTGGTGCTTCAATTCATATTCATAGTATTTTAACCATATTTTAACCATTAACAAGTTTGCCAATGAATATTTGTGATTATATTTTAAGTCGATTTTAAAAACGAATCCCATATATTCTTTATATCGTTTATGAAAAGTTAAAAAGACATGCAGGCACATGAAGTGCTTGATAGTTTTGTTTTCGTCAGATTTGAGTCTTCATTCAGATTCTTGAACTGCTTGAAGGACAAATTCTTAAAGAAAGATTTTTCCTTGTCTCAGCTTCAGTCACTTTCAATCTCAAACACCATTTTGTCAGCTGCCATCACTTTATTATTCTTTTTGAATTCATGAAGCTTCTGCTGTGTGAGTCAAAAAATGAGAGATTCAGTTTATTTTCTGTCGTTCTTTTGTTTCACAGCTACAGGTGTCGACTGGAAACACTGACTCAGCATCACAAAGAGAGTCAGCAGGAATATTATGTTACTCTACTGGAGCAATAACCTTCTTCTACCAACTTATACATTATTTATCTTATCATGAATGATGAAGATCTATTTGATGTTTTTTAATTGGTTGAGAAAACATAAAAACAAACAATATTTGATATTTGATCAAATAAAAGTGCATTTCATGATCAATCAGAGAAAAAGTTATTTCACAGCAGATACACGTTCAATTTCCAATTCCAGTCACAGTCGTTTCACTTCTGTTCTGTCTGCTCTTGCTTTTATATTTGTGATTTTGCTGTTATTTTTTTGCCCTTCAAGGCCACCATAGTAGAGCCAAAATGGGAACCAGACAAAAACAATATTGTGTCAATGTGAATATTGAACATTTCCATATTCAGTGACTCTATCAGGTCTGCAGAGTCATGGTTCCTCAGAGAAAGATTTCTTATAACTTTGAAGGTGCAGAAGATCCACTGGAGCAGTGGGTGTGAAGATGATTGACGACTTCATTTCTTGCTTCCTTGAAAGGAAAAGCAAGAGTTACATTTAGGCCAAACTTTTTCTTTGTGTATTACTGTGTCGTCCTGCTGGATGACCTCAGTATCACAGGTCAGAGAACGACAGCAGCAGTGGATGGAGGTCATGTTAGGTTCTACTGTCCACCAGCCAGAACCAGCACCGAAGTGTTGGAGTAAATGGAAAAGGTTACGAGAGATATAAAGATGATTAAACTAAAATAATGAGGTTTTTGTGCTTTTGTACACATTAGATTATGATCATAAAACTCCAAAGTCAAACAACCCAGTTAGTTTTCACACATTTGTCAATAGAGACTAAAGACGTGTCGACAGAAAAGAGTTGCTGACAAAAAAGCTGTTTACAATAATGTTTATTTTAATTCAACATGAAGATCTAAAGTAACTGCTGGAGGGAAAAGTCTTGCTAAAGCAGTTGGACAGAGTCTGAGCATTAATCCCTGCTTTGTGTTTTTCCCTCTGCAAGTTTCTACTTCATCTGCACAGACACACCTGAGGGTGGAAAACAAAGTAAAACCCATTAAGAATACAACTATACAAGTGGACGGACAAAAGGGCAGCAGCAGTCTGGACTGTTCATGAAGTCATTGACCTTCAATCACAGCGATACCAACTTAGATTAGTTTAAACTTCACACTCGCTCGACTACACTTCACCCAGAGAGAAGTTTTTTATGGAAGGAAAATACTTATTGATATCCTTGATAATACATGTTAAAAATACTAGTTCTATAGATGTGAAATGTTTCAAATTAACTAACCCAACAATAATTTAGTTTACCATTCAAATAGTCATACTATTAAAACCTTTTTTAAACAAGTTATTTACTTTCAAACATATTTTTGAACTAGTAAAGTAAAACTTTTAAAGTATAATATCATATTTTACAAGACACAAGATGTGATATCAACCAACTAGTTATTTAGTGAAATATGTGTGCACAACTACTGTAACTAAGTAATGTACACAAATATAAACGTTAACTAGTAACACATTTGTATCACGCATGAACTAGTAGAATAAAATAGATCATATGAATATAGTTAACATACAAGGTGAGACTAGAAAGACTAGAAAATTGACTAGTTGACAAATACAACTTGAAATTCTCATTAGTTAACATGTAAAATAAGTCCCCAATAAGTCTTCTGGTAAAAACTCTGACCTTTAGTTCTTTTTGTCCACTTTGCCCCTTAAGAGTGAACTAGTACTGTTTCTAGTTGACTAGTTACTATAGTGTAAGAAAGATTGCCTTCACTACACAATTAACATTTTTTGTACCTGGTGATCTTGTAACAAAAAACTGCTGTAGCTAGTTAACTACTGATAAACATATATGTTTGATTAGTTAACATGTTAGATGTATTACAAATGATTAGTTAACTTGTACATTGTTGACACAGGATATCAAGGATGTAGAATAAAACTTATTTGAACTTGTAAACAACCTGCAAAAGTCAACATATAAAAATGTTGGTGGTCATAATGTTTCAGCACATCAGTAACATGTCACAAGGTTAATAAATAAACTGATATAAATGTTGACAGTTAACATATTCTGTGAAGATAATTTAACAAAAAGATATTTTAAAAAGTGTAAAATAGTGTCATTGTTTCCACACTAGCTGGTGATCAGTGCGACTGTCATTCTTTGCTCTGTTTTCCTCCCACTTTCCTGTCTTGTGTTTTAAAGCCTCTCTTTCTGCAGTGATTGATGAAATCTTCCTTTCATTACTTTCCCTCTGTTGCTGCTCATGTGTCAAACCCATTATATACCAACACTGAGTGTCTTTATAGTCGACTGAAGGCGGAAGAAAAGCAGAGGAATTATAACAAGAGCCTTTGAGCAAATACAATTGCACCGTCATACATTGTTCACTCTGGATTGAATCTTCAATAGTAATTAACCATTAATTGACACTTAAGTAGTTGGACTTAAACAGCCAACAAATTATGACCCATTTTTGAGGCTGATTTAAAACCATGTTGGTTCTGCTGGAAGTTCTGGACCTGAATTCATCTGAGGAATGAGGTCAGAATTTAACTTGACTGTGTTTAATTCAATGATGTCACATGTCACTCAACAAGTTGATTCATTAACAACTGATGTCAAGACAGTTTTTATCAACGTTCACTCCATGACTGTTGATTCTCAGCGTTTGTTCGCTGACAAACACAGCATCTCTTTGTGGATCAATAATAGTCAATAAAAGTGTCTATGAAGCTTTTAATTATGATGAATTTATGGCTGAACAATTATTAATAATCTAATTACAACTTTTTTACTCATTGTTGTGATTGCGATTAAAATATGTGTTTCATTTTTCTATGTCCTCAAATACAATAAATAATTCACTTAATCTTAATTGTAAAGAAATATATTTAACTATAAAGTTATAAAGCCATTTTAAAGATGATTAAGGATACATTGAAATAAACACAGGTTTATTTAGTTACTGTAATTACACTTCTAAACAAATATAATATATTCACTGCAAATACTTTAAATACTCCTGCAAAATGCTTTAAAGTGTGGTGTAAACATTATATATATTAGTCAACAATAATTCAATCAAAATTCAGTAAAAAGTAAAGAAAAGTATAATAACTATTTTACAACTTTTTCTTACTGCATATTTTTGTACATAAGCTTTTGTTTATGTCATCTTTAAGTTCATCTTCTGTGATACAAATAATATATTGTGATTTATCAGTTCATCTTATGTGATTTTACAAGCACACACGCACACGCACGCACGCACACGCACACGCACACATACGCACACACACGTCTCAATTGAAATGTATGAACTGATGTCAGGATGTAAAGATTCTTTCCTTCATCTGAGCTGCATCATCATATTAAGATTGTTCGTGTTATCAACTCTACTCACAGTTGTTACAAACCACTGCTCTGTAGCTTCTGATGACGTCATTGATCAACGAGTTAAACCGAAGTATTTACGTCTCTCGCTCGGCGCCGCTCGTAAGTCACGTGACTACTTGACGGCCCGGAAATCAAATTGACATAAAATTAAAATAAAATCTCAACCTTTGCGATATAAAAATTGTTATAAAGAATATAAATATTTGTTGAATCACAGACACTCGTGTGTTTATAATAAATATTTAGTGAGGAAACAAAGTGTCTTTAAACTGCAGCTACAGCAGAAACACACACAAAATCATCACTAATAAGTTGATAAAAGTACAACATTATTCATTAAATATCATTTTACTCACGTAGTTCATGAATAAAAGAGTGAAATCCTTTGACGCTCGTGACAGACTCGGAGTTGATAGAACTTTGTTAACATGTCCAGCTTTTCTTTCAAAGTCCTTCTTGAAAATGTCTTCTATAGTAAATCTACAAACAAGTTAATTTATTCTCCTTCATCATTGTTGTTGTAAATAAACACAACTTTCTATATTTATGTTCGTTCAGTGAACAACAGTTGATGCTATAGCTAGCGCGCTCTCTGATTAGCCAATCAGAAGACAGGGATACTCTGACGTCACCGCACGCCTGCTAGAAATCTGATTGGTTAAAGCGTCAGTTTAATCACTGGCAACAGACAATGTCTGAACTGTGATTGGATGATTGTTGTGATATGAATATTCATGAGAGGAAGCAGCGAGACAAGAGGGAAAGATATAAAAAGAGCGTCTTGTTAGATCTTGTTGTAAAAAACGTCAACAGCGCCACCTGCAGTCTGGACATTATTTCCACCACAGAGGTTTAAAATCTTAATATGCTTAAAATCGACATTGTTTTCTTTTCCTTAAACTCACATTCAGAGGCAAAAAAACAACTTTATAAAGTCACATTTATGATCCAAAAAATGTTTTTATTGCAAGAAAATGTTAGTCCAGGAATGATTTACAAACTCAGCAACTGTTATATATATTATATATATATATATATATATGTATATATATATATATATATATATATATATATATATATATATATATATATATATATATACATATATATATATATATATATATATATATATATATATATATATATATATATATATAATATGTTACACTTGACTCACAAGAGTTGTGTCTTGAAGGACATTAAACGACATTTGGTGAACAATTTATAGACAGTTGTTGATTATACATGCAAATTATTTGTCATTTATTTATTGTTTTATTCTTTAGGTAAGACTTGCATTTAGATGAACTTCATAGTCTGGATATATATATTAATATTAATATAATAAGTTATATTTTATACAAAAAAAGGCATGTTTTTCATGCAGTCAGTTGTAATCGTCCCTCTGCGGGTGTTTTATATATATATATATATATATATATATATATATATATATGTTTCTATCCATCCAACCATCTGTGGTCTTCTGCCTCTACAAGGTTGAATCCAGTGTTAGTTACAGAGAGAAGTGTCAAGAGAACAGAAGCACAAACAACTGTTTAGTTCAGTTTCCAGCAGCTGTTCTGTTGTCTTCCTGCGACAGAGAGTTGTGTCTTAAAACAAACAAGGTTTCATTCAAACATGATGTGAGGACGACAGGCGTCTTTGCAACGGTCGTACTGAGAGTTCTGGGGATAAGAACATGAGCTGGTGGAGGATCAGGCAACATTTCCAGAGAGCAGCGAGTCTGTAGAAAAGATGAAGGAATAAAGGTCCACAGAGAGAAAGAAGAGCCTAGACTTCCAAACACCAGTCTTGTTATCAAGTCTCTGAATTCTACAATGTCAATAATGTGTCAGATTGACAGGTTAGGAAGTGGAGAAACAGAGAGTCGGTCGTTCAACTCAAGAGCTGACGTCGATCGATCAACTTGAGTGTTTTCAACGACTGTGGATCACAGAGACAACATTCCCAGAAGATCTTTGATGGATGGAGGTCAAAGACTTGAGGCGACCCAGTGAAAGTTATCATTTGTGTTCACTGTCGACAGGAACAGCAAAGCTTAGAGGGAACAGATATGTAACAACTCTGTCGTCTTCTCGACACCAACAGAACATATTCAGCAAAAATGTCTGCCATTTTGTTTCCCGATATAAACACAGAGAAAACACAAGAAACAAGTTTGGAGGTCAAAGGTCTCAAAACATTTTGTTCCATCAACTACTTCATGAATCATTTCATCTGGAAGATCAAAGCTGGTGTTTGTCAAAGAGACTCATTACCTTCTTCTTACCAACAAAACTATTGTTATTTTCTGTTATTTGCAGGTTTTATTTTAAACCATTTGGAAGAAGTTACTCAATAATAATGAAGGAGAAGAATTTATAACACATTTCAGTTTCCTTGCATTCTTCAGAGTAGTTTTCTATTAAACTTCACTATCATCTGTTTACATGAGACTCTCTTCATATAAATTAATTTTGTTTTTGTCTCTCGACTGACAGATAAAACCTACAAAAACATCCAGATGATGTTGTTCTAACAATAAAGCCGACATAAAAAGTGTAGATCATATAATACACACAGATATTATACTCTTGATACCAGGACCTCGGCTGTGCAGTGGTTCTTAAAAAGAAATATTTAAGGCAGTAAAAGCGAATGTTTTTCGCCCAGAAGCCTGAAGATCCTCAGAATTTTATATCCTAAATAAAAGACCTAAATAAATGGAGACAAAGATATGACTTTGAAACGAGTTTCTCATAAATCAGTTCAAAGGACGTCAGAGTTGAACCTTCAACAAAAAGCTTGTTAATGTCCAACATCCACAGAGAAGTGACAACACAACAGGAAAATATATTTTGTGTATTTGGTTCCGGCGCCGATTTAATGAAGCAACTGTTGTCACGTCAGACTGAGCTGTCAATCATGATTGACGCGTCTAATGAGTGACAGGTGGCTGACAGTAATGAGACAGATGTTGAAAGTGAACAGAAACAACTGCTGATCATTTGAGTTCTTAAGAACAACAACAACTGATCTGCAGTCATTTGTGAGACACGTGACACTGATGCTGTCGTTTATCTTTGACCATAAAGTTTGAAGTGAATCCAGATCAACAGTTCTTTCTTCAGACCTTGACTTGGATCAATAATCCTTCTACTGTTGAGTTTCTTGTATTATTGATGAGCAGCAGGACAGTTATCAGTAGTGATGAGAGGATCAAGTTTTATTAACACCGTCCTACTTTTTTAGCTCAGTAGGTGGCGCTAAAAGTTGATCTGAGGTATTAATAGAACAGCTGTTTAAATCAATATATTATAGAAGAGAAGAAGAAGTAAAGTCTTCATGAAGCTTCATTAACTCGATCACTAGTTAAGTTAGTTGCGACACAAGAATGCTGCTCTCACTCTGTTGAGCACACATGAGCTACACCTGCATTATCTTCTACATCACAGCTCTGAGGGAACATCAGGTGTTTCTGTCAACACATGGAAAAATAACATCTGACCTCTGGTGACCTTCAGCATTCACTCAACAATATGGAGCATGTTAGAACAAGCCTGGCTTTGATTCAAAATAAGACTTTTTCTGTGTTACTTTTAGAAAAATAGTTGATTACAAAAGGTAATACTTCGTTCAATACTGTTTGATACTATTTTTCTAACCTTAATTTTGACTCATTTAAACAAATCTTATTACTGTAGCAGAGTTTAGTTTAGTGAGCATAGCTGCCTTTGACTGGAACACATTCAAAGTCAATGGAATGTCCTGAAGGAGAATCTCCAGAGGGAAATGAATAAAGTTTATCCATTTATCTAATGGAAAACAAACTTACTAAACACTGCAAAATCCTTTTTCCTTTTTTGTCCTTTGCGTCATTTCCTTTGTCATCCCTTGAATTTTGTTCTTTTTATTTGCACTTTGTTCTTGTTTTTATGAAACTGTTGTGTACTGGAAACCCATCTAAAAATAATCATTGATCATTAATACATAGACAGACGGAGACAGATGAATTCATCTTTGCATCTCATGTTGTTCAGCAAAAGTTTCACGTTATTATTCATATAATAAATCTACTGAAAACTTTATAAAACTCAATATAATGGTTATTTATCACTGAAATAGAAAATACCCTTTAAGGAATATTGTATCATAAAGTCCATTTAGGTTCCATTTTCTCTCCACAATAAGGACATGAATTCACGGCTCATTGAACTATTATAATAACCAACACGACCTGAATGTTTTTTATCCAAACATAAAAGTATGTTGTTTTTCACTAGAAGTAAATAATATTCAAAAGACACATTCAGGCTAAAGTTGTTGCTTTTATTATAAATCAAACCTGTGATTAAAGTTGACATGAGCATCAACACATGGATGAACATGTTTTAAATACATATATTTTAATCTTAACGAATCAGTTTAATAATGAGGTCTGATCGTTTATCATAAATTTTATTTTGACACTTAACATAAAAACACTGCAGTTCGGCACAAATGTGGTCCAGAGCCAATCACTGGAATGAAGCTGATGAACAAATAAAGTTAAATTTCCAGCATCACTTTATTCCTTTTCTGTTCATTTTCTTAATGGTTTGCATCAGATTTCTCTCCTGAATAATCCAGACTTGATGAGATTAATCTGACTTTGGTCGACAAATAACAGTTGAACGTCGTCTGCCTCAGCAAGTTTCTACCGACTGTAGCTCACATTGATTTTCATCACATTGATGTCGGATTAAACCACAACAAACAGCAAAACTGAAATAACTAAAGGAATCTAATTGGTTTGAGCTGAAAAGGAAACAATCAAAGGCTCCTTCATTTATCTCGTCTCTGTCGGTTCAAACACATCCAGACTTCACACTTGTTCAATCCTCCCAGACGTGCAACTCACCTCCACATTTACAGTCACGTTTAGAGAGAAATATTTTGAGGTACAAATGTATCTAATGGTGTCAGTGATGCGACGATACACACATTTTCCACGTCTCCTGCATAAAGTACATTTGTAGCCACTGTCTCTCTCCACTGTCGTCAATGATTGTGTTCCAGCAACACATGGAGCTGCATCTGTGGAATAAATAAATGTGTGTTTCTCTCAACTGTAGTTGAGAAATGACAGGTTCAAGTGAGCAGTAAATCATTCAACAAGAACGACTGTGTTTCTCCTTCCTGGAAACAAGAAGCGAGTTCTCCTCCGACAGCCTCGTCCATCAACAACACGAGAGAACAGAGTCGTGACACAATCAGGTGAAGAAATATGTAGGTGTTTAGTCAATGTGTCAAAAATACACTTTTATCTTGTACTTTTACAAACATGAATGTAGTGTTTAGATGAAAGTATTCAAGTTAAAGAGCCT